>NC_092864.1:43190661-43288895 GCF_032062135.1 Pyxicephalus adspersus | reverse complement strand
ATCTTTCACTATCTATCATGTACGGTCATTCAGTGATGGTGCATGTTTCTGCGGTACACTTTCTCCTTTACATGTCCCTCCCTGCATCGTTCAAGCGGTTGTATCTATTGTGTGGACACTGTTGGTGGATTATATATGAACAATCATATTGTTACAGCATGTACAGAATTGTGCACAATATGATTGTTCAAGTATAATCGTGCATAATCGTTGATCGGTCGTAATCATTCATTTTCTAACAATAATTATTGGAAATGTGTACCTAGCTTTAGCCTAAAATTGATTTGACAGGTGCACTTTAATCTTCATGTGAAGTACAGGGGTATGGAATAGTGTTATGTATCTTTTTATAATGTATCTTTTTATGTATCCTTTTCCAAAGTATCTCTTTACAATGTATCTTTTCATGTATCATTTTCTAATGTATCTTTTTACATTTGTTTGGAGGCTGTAGAAGCTCTACACAGTGCTGAAACAAACCCGAATTTTTCTCCCATTGACTTTAATGGGATTCGAATTCGAATTCGACCACCTGAATTTTTTTTGCTATATTCGGCCGAATAGCTGTCGAATCGAATAGTGAGCTATTCGACCAACACTACTTGTAAATATCCCTTCAAAATGTTTACCACTCTCATCTCAGGGCATTGATGTGCACATATAATTGTCAGCACATGTCATAAATGTTTACATTTACCTTGCTAATTTAATTTTAACTTTTTAACTTTACTTTAATACCTTGCTACATTTATTTTGCTAACCCCTTACTAAGGGTTACTGCACTTTGTACTGTTCATCATCATGTCTGTTTCTGTCTTATTATTAATATATAGCAGCAAAGACAGTTTAGTAATTACCTTAAAAACTTTAAAATTTAAATGCTTAACTCTAACTTAGTTGATCCTGCAGTAATTATAGTCACATTACCTGAATTCCCTTTAGTGATGAGGCACCCATATAAAGAAAGACTCCATAAAGAACTGGCATAGGAATAAACTAAACACCAAAGAGAGAAGAAATGTACATGAATATGAACATTTGCATTAAAAGGCAAATGGGGGCACAGACAGCTTTTAGAGATGATCTTTAAAGACATATTCATACAGGAATAATTCTGTCATTCATCAAACATTCAATCCAGTTAAATATTTCAGGTGTAATTACTCCTTTTGCACATAGGAAAAAAGCAGATGTCTCTTTATTCACTTTTTCTTATTAATGAAAAAAGGAATCTCACGAGTTTCCATAAACAAAAAAAAACATTTATTGATTTGAGCATTTCTTTAAAAGCAGATGTTTGTTTCTTACCTGAAGAACCCTTGTCATAAACACAGAGGACCCCATAAGTACAAAAATCATGAGCCCTGTAACCCTTTGTTCGCGAATCCCTAAAAACTTTGGTTGTTCTCCTGGAGCTGAGCACTCTGACTCCAGCTTGAGACTGTTCACATGAGTGATGGAGAGGACTGTGGCAGCAACAAACCAGGGCAGCCCCATCAATGAGCACACACCAAGCATTAAGCCAACCATTAGAAGATCAAGATGGTATCCACAGCCTTTCTGTAGTAAAAAAAAAAAAAAAAAATACTTAGTATACTATCTATGTTTTTGTGGTTTTCAACCTAAGTTTTTGAGAATGTATAGATCCATTTATTTAACAACCTACTTGTTCCTGGATCCTAGGCTATATGAATAAGCCCCAGAATGTGAGGGTTTTTTTAGAGTTTGTGTATATGGATGGTTAGTGGGCAGAAATGTGAGTGTGGTTGTCACCAGGACAGAAAGGATCAGACAACACAAAAAACACTGTCAGATGTTGTAATTCTTCTAAAAAATGGGTTTCTGATTGTGTTCCAAATTGGAACGATTTCCTTTGACTTTCTTTTTCTGGCATTAAAAACATCATGACACAAGTTTCAACTGTTCTGTACTCCCATTAAAACCAAATATTTAAAGTAACAGGAGTGTGATAATAAAAGTGTCTTGGGGGCACGTCATTTCCCCAAAATCTAGCTCTTTCTAAAGCCTTGTATTTTACAAACAGACCTGAATCCACACAGAGGTAAAGTGGTTTACATTCTTGCCTTGTGGAAGTTAAGGTTTTTGTTTAAATCTCAAAAAAAAAGAATGGAGTTTGTTCCAATTTTAATCGCTCTGGTGGATAAGTCTGGAGTTTGGATAGGGACTCTCCATTGTACGTTCTACTGAGGAAAAGAGGTAATGTGAGTGCTGTGGCAAGTGCTGTGCAGATTAGTGTGTGCTTTTTGAATTTTTTATGTTTATATAATGTCAACATCTGGAATCTGAGCTCCTACTATTCTTTATCACATACCTTTAACTTGTGTTCTTTCCTATTAATAATGACAGCTGTAATCTGTTGATCCATAAAGATCAGGATGGTACAGAGCAAGGATGGAATTAAAGCAGCAACTATTGTCCACCAAGGATTTGGCCCTAATGGGTTAACGAACCAGCCACGATCATCTCTAGTAGGCTGAAAAGAAAAAATGATAAGTAATGAAATTTGAAGAATGTTTTATTGACAGTGTTGTTGACAGTTCTGCAACCTCAAGTAATGCTTTTAAGATTCTGGTTTATATTAAACGTGACCTGTTGACGGTCCATTCAAGTTGGTTCTACAAGGACAGATCCACAATGCTATATAATCAAAATTTGTAGAGCTTAAATTGAATTATATGACTGCCAGCATTAAGAATATTTTGAAAAACCCCTGAATATACTGTAGCATTAACTCAGGGGTGTCAATCTGGCATCCACATTATTATACACAGGAATTATAGTTGGTATGTTCGTATATCAAATAATCAGGTATGTGATTTTATTTCAATATACATTTTTTCTTACAGTGTATGTCTATGTGCCAGTGTATGTCTATGTGCCTATGTACCCTAGTTATTTTATGAATCAGGCCCATTGAATGGACTTTAAAAGAGATCTTTTTTTTTAATATTTTATCATTATCATTTCAAATGCCACTGGAATTAGAAAAGGTAAAGAACTATAATCGTTTTAAAGTTTTTTTTAAGTCATAATTTCTTCATTGAGCTGACATCCATAGTAATTTCATGGTGACTTTTATTAGCAGACATCTGACATCAGTAAAATAAATGTATTGTTACCTTGAAATCACTTGGAACCTGAAGCTTTGGGGATGGAATTCCAAGACAATAGTCTGTTGCTACCATAACCATTATAGTGAGGAACACCGCAAAGTCACTGATTATAGAGCGCACCTGCACAATGAGATTATGGAAAAGAAAAGTTTGTAAGAGTTTCTCCTGATTTTTTTAGGCTGTAAACATACATATTATGAGTAACCACTGCATAATGTTACAGTCATAGTCTTAGTGGATATGTCATCACAAATGGTTTTACATTTTTTACCTGTCTACGAAAGCACTTCAATGTGAAAGTAATAGGATACAGAAGTGAATCATAGGCAGAACATATCTATCAGAATAAAATGTTACCTTTGTTGGAAAGTAGCGGCTGGTTTTGAATTGTTTCAGAGTTGAGGACAATGTGACAGTTGCAAAGAATAAGATGATGGACCAGAAAAGAACATCCGGTACATAGGGACCCTCGTGTCCACAGGCTCTACCCACAAATTCTCCTTTAAAATGATGGCATGCCTGATAAAAAAAAACACACACATCAGATTTACTGAAACAGATTTATTGTCCTACCTACTAAATTTGACAAGAAAACGGAAATACATGTGCATAATATATATATATATATATTTAAAAGCCTATAAATGCTTATGAATGAATTCCAACCTGGTCTTCTCATGGTAATGGGTCTTAAGAAAAGTCGTCTGGCCCGCTAAGGCTGTAGTTTTACTGCTGGATACTATACAAGGCTTATTTCCAAAATAGAATAGAATAGAACATAGCTTTAATGTAGAGAGAGGGTAAACAGATGACTCAGAATTTCAGATTTACTCCTACAACTGTAATGATATGCTGATTACACCCTAGCAATAAAAGGGAAGCAGAGCTTATGATAAGCCTTGCAACTGAAAAAAAAGCTGTTAGATTTCAGTATGTATACTGAACAGCTGGACGCAAATGTTTTAGAGGAAATACAAGCTTTTAGATACATTTTAGAATATCTTGGCAAAGCCATCTGTCACGCATCAGCAGAAATCCTCTTTGTTCTGTGATGGCTCCTGCAGAAACCTATTTTGTTGGTTTGGTTTTAATTTTGATAAAGGATTGCGGCAAGAAAGAGACACACACTTATGGCTTGCCAAATATACTGCATTTTAAAGCCCAGACAGACAGACATTGTAATATCTCCAATTTGTTGCAGGGTGTCTAAATGTCACTGTGCAATCCAATGGGCATCAGAGTTGGACTGTGTGGTCTTAGTAATCAGGAAAATGACCTAAAACTCCCACTGTTCCTTTGCAATACATGTTTGTATGATGACACGTGTTGAGAGGTGTGGCTGTTACTCAGCTATGCAAGCATAGAGCTCTGGAGTATGGAAAGAGTGAAAGTATGTTATGGCATTTCACAAATGATAACATGTGAGGGTAAAGAACTATAAAAATATTAAAAAAAGATTTAAAAACTATCTGTTATTTTATAGTAGGCATAAGGCTACAAGAAAGACAAACTGCTCTGGAAATACAAGAGCTAGGAAAAATATCTCTACGTTTTATTCTTTAATTTTCCTTCAGTTTCTCAGGAACACTATGCTACCAGTAGGTGCATATTTTAAATATGGAAATCTTTTCTCCTAGCAAACCCAAGAACTTCAATAATTAGTAGCTATAAAAGCCATTGAAGTCATATTGCTGAGAAAATCAAAGCATGGTATGTGTACTCCGGTAGAGGTAGTCCCCAAGATAAGGGCATCCGTCATGGGGGGGGAGGGGGGCGTTTTGCATGACTTACAGAAGAAGTCTTTTGCTGTCCTGCAACATCTTGTAACCCTTTATTGTCCAAGAAAAACTCTGTAGTTGTTTTTTGCATATTAAAGAAAAGCTTGCTCCAAAAGTTAACGAATGTCTAGGCTCTATAAAGTTTTCGTTTTTTTTTTTTTTGCTTTGTTTGTGATTAACTTACAGTGAGGATTTTATACAGTAACTGACACCATGCTGCCTAATTCCATGTTGAGACAAACATCTGTTCTAATTGCATTTATTAAAACAATGTACCTGTTGGACTTACATACAAATTCAACCTAAGAACAAACCTACAGTTCGTATGTAACCCGAGGACTACCTATATTCAATACACACTAACCCAGACCACCTTTCCAGCAAATTAATCACTGCTACTGCCACCCCCACCCTCATTGCTCACATGCCTTCTGCCTTTCCCAAAAAAGACAGGATGGTAAAAAAAAAGACAGGCAATATGAGTGTATGCGGAACTAACAGTAATAGTTAACTCTTCTGTTTGACTAACCATGTTTTGTTCTGCATGGTTCTGGATGGAAGCTGCCATCTTGGTAGTGGCAATGGTTTACGTCCTCCCCTCTCCAACAAGAAGTAAAATTATTGTAGGAAATGAATGACTAACAACCAATCGTCCGATAATCGTTAACAAAAAAAGTGCACAACGACGCAGATGAACGAAGATTGTTGCTGGAAACGAACGACCATCTTGGCGGATCTTTTTGAGTGACGATTGTTTACTATCTATTATGTGTACGGTCCTTCACTGATCGTGGATGGTTTTGCAGTACACTTTCTCCTTTACATGTCACTTCCTGCATCGTTCAAACGATCGTATCTAGTGTGTGTACACCATTGGTGGATTATATTTGAATGATCCTATTGTTACAACATGTACAGAATTGTGCACAATACAATAATAATCGTGCATAATCGTTAGTCGTTTGTTTTCTAACAAATATTATTGCAAGTGTGTACCTAGCTTAACTTGACTGCAAAAATAGAAATTTGCTATCAGCATGCATATTACCTCTTTAAAGGTGTTCAGGACCTAGTCATACTGAAGAGTTAACTATTACTGGTGATTCCGCTTACACTTATATTGTCTGTTTTTATTTTTTACCATCAAATACTGCACATAAAATATAGAGTGATAACTTCATCAATAATTCAGATTCCAGCTTTCAAAATTTAAATGCCCAAAGACTAGTACAATGTCTTTTTTATTAGGAAAAAAAGTTTAAAAATATTTACTTACAGAGACAGTCAGGTTACTCCATGGTACCTCTGATGCTGTAATATTATGTTTGTCCCAATATTTTAAGGTACTATTGCTAGGGTTACTGGGCTCAGTACAGCTGCACCTAAGCGATACAAAAACAAGACAAAATCTTTGGGAGATAGTATTAATAAACAAAAAGTGTAACATATTAATCTAAAGTATTACTATCAATTATAATAAACTATATGTTCTAAACACAATTTCTGAATTTACACTTCAAGACCAATATTTGGACTAGTAAATGGTTTTTGATGGTATCACACCCTATGCTAACTGTATATGCACCAACAATGTTGGCTTCATGGCCAAAACTTCCCCCCAAAAATTGAGTTTTGGAAGACCACAATAATAAAATTGTCACCCACCAGTTTCTCGTAACTCTGTAAGTTTTAAAGTAAAACAGCAGTATGAGACTTCACTCCCTCGCATTGGGACTGGTTTCTTTTTAAGAGGTCAGGGTGGGTGGCTAGGAATTAAAGGCTGGGCATTTTTTATATGGTCTGCATTACAAAATCTCTCTACTTAAAATCAAGCTTTTAGGCAGATTAGATTTTGTGGTAGAGTTTGGTAATTAAATGACCCATTGAGCTCTTAGATCTCTCAAACATTGAGATTTTTCTTTATAATTTTCAGTCCCACCCATGAGGAAGTCGCATTCTTAATGCTGGATTTTTCACTAATAAGGTGTAAGCAGATTGGTCTGAACATCATTTCTGAAATTCCCAAGAGATATCAAAACACACTGGATGAGTCTGTCTACCCTAAAAAATAAGCCCTCATTTAGCTTTGTATCCATAAACATTGTAGATCAATTATTTTCAAAGTTCACAGCAGATTTTTTGCAGACTAACAGTTCTCTAATGTAAACAACTTGTCTGTGTTTCCAAGCTGAAACCAACTTCGGAGTTTTTGCTGTGATCTCTGAGAATTAACAACTTCACAGTACAAACAGCTAGAAGGCTCAGTGGTTAAATACCTTATACTGCTTGTTAAGAATACATAAATAATTTGATATCCTTTTAAAATTCTTTAAAGTAAACTTGTAGGATGATAAAGTTCAGAACTAGCACTAAGATGACAGAACAGATGACTTTCTGCTTGGCAAAAATACACAAAATCTACTGAGATAGGTAAAACAAGGAGCCATTAAGTCTGATAAGGCCGCATCACTAGCCAACTGAGAGCTAATGAAAACATAAAGAGGCAGGCCATAGAACAACCAAACTGATTGATTAATGGAGTACCAATGAGTTGTATTAAGAAAAGTTCCTAATTCCTTCCTACCCATATGTATACTATACAGTCCAGGTACTGCAAAAACAAACAGAGAAATACAAAATCTAATATATTTCATACTATTAGACTACTAAAGACCAGTTGGAAGAGGTGCATGGCTTTGCAAAATCAAGGGCATAAATTGTTTGCAAATGTTATAGTTTTCATTGCAATACATTAATTATCCCAAACCAAACATTTTATTCTTATATCCCAAACCTAACATATTAACAGGAAACTCATTTTTGTTTTGCTCTCTATAGTAAACTATGTTTTATTTTAATATTTATTATATTAAATTATTATCTATTTATTAATATATTTATTTTATTATAATATAAAATTTATGAGCTGGAAAAAAGTCACATGGGTGTGTTAAAATGCATTCCTTTCAATTTTGCCCCTCTCCCTCTATGATCTTTGTTAGTTGCTCAGGTAAGTGATTGAATGCTCGTTGTTGTGCAATGTGTTAAAACAGCTCATTCATTTTAATAGGCTAATACCACAAAGAAACTGCTCAAAAAACTTTTTTACTATTCTCTTTTATGCTATGCACAATATTGCACACCATGATCATGTGAATGCTTTGAGGCTACTGTATTTGTGCATGGCACTGCAATTATAAATAAATGGAACAGTTCTGCACAAATTGCCATATATTAATTCATGTTGTGGTAATGCGAGGTACAAAAATTGCTTCAACACATAAGGCTAAAATAAAGGGGCTTGAATCTTTATTTCTGTATATGCTACAACTGGAAACGAATTTCACTAGCTCTACAACCAAGATAATGCTGGAATTTTATGACAATTTTCAGTTAATAATGCTGTATCACTAATTTAAAAATAGGGAGACTAGAGCTAGAGAGAGTTTTACTCTACTAGTATCTAATTATCTCCCTTCCTGGAATTCATAACTAATAGGAAAAGGAGACTGTACTTACGAATACTGTGTTAGAAGTTCCAAATTATTATTCATGTTGATTGGATGTTTCTCACCTAGTTGAAACAGCTTCTCTAAGGCCTCGTAAATGAAAATGATGCAGATGAGTGCTGCAAACGCCTCCTCTGTAAACCGTGTAATGTAACACACAAGGGAACTTGCGTCGGTGGCAACCAGGACAATGCACATGAAGGCCGTCCACAGGCCTATACTTGCCCTTAATGAGAGGTACGACAGTCCATACTCCCTGTATAAGAAAAAACATTTATTTTGCATGTTTACAGACATAGTTATATAGTCAGTTAGGTTGGAAAAAGACAAGTTCAACCACTAGGGGAATTTACATATTCCAGATAAAATCCTCATAGACATAGATGATCCAGAGGAAGGCAATAAAAACCCTGGCTCAATTGTCTCCAACAGGGGGAAAAAATCCTTCCTGATCCCATGAGGCAATCGGATGTTTCCTGGATCAACAGTCTCTGTTATCTTTACTTTAATACCCAGTTATATTCTGTGCTTCTAGAAAAGCATCCAACTTTTTCTTAAAGAAATCTATAGTACTTGCAGACAGGTTATTCAATTAGCTAGTTATGTGATACATATACACCCAAGTCCTAGAAACTAGTTTTTAGCTACATTTAATAATTCAGCATATAATCACACATACAAGGCATGACGTACCTTCCCAGGATTCTATTTGTCATTCTGGAATTCTGTGAATTTAAAATGCATAGTTCTGCAAAGCTTCAAATAATTTCCATTGGCAATATCTACATGGATCAGGGTGAGTAAAAGAGTCAGAGGAATCTTTGTGGAAAACTTGCATTTCTGGTGCAGTTACACTTATTATGATGATAAGTGTTTATAGGTGTTTTCCAAAAACAATTATAAATTTACATCTTATCTAAAAGTACCAAAATAGTTTTCCAAAATTGTTAGCAAAATGATACTGTAAAGAGCACCATCTTCAGTCACATGGTGGTAATCTGGGGATCCCGTAATCTGGGAATATTGGAAACAATGCTTAAATACATTTAAACAAAAAATGGAAACCCCTATTAGCCAGTGAGTTTGCTTTTCCATTGCACACAGACTTCATTCATAAGGCTGATACTGAAAATCCCTTCTTAAAATTCTACTGAAAGTCTAATTCTGAAATACAGAAGACAAATGTCTGCACCTCTACAGAAGTAATGTTTTTTGAAAAACAATAAATCGACCATCTTGTGGAGGATATTAAACATAACAACAGGAAATCTGGCCATGTTTATTATTATTATTGCACAGTATTTATATAGCACTGCCATATTACGCAGCGCTTTACAAAGTCCTCAGTCATGTCACTAACCGTCCCTCAAAGGGGCTCACAATCTAATGTCCCTACCATAGTCATATGTATTTAATACACTCTAAGGTGAGTTTTGGGGGAAGCCAAAAAAACTAACGGCTTTTTGTTTTTTGGATATTAATCCACGGATATTTTTTCTGAAATCCTATAATTTCTTAAAGGACAACTAAGGGTCTTTTTAAAAATGTCTTAAACCAAGATTCAGCCAAAGTTTACACAAAAGTTATACATTTTTTACACTGAATTTATTAGAACATGTAAATCAACTTTTACTTGTGATTCATAAATGTTTCCAATTTAATCCAATGTAAAAAATGTGTACATTTTCAGTAAAAGTCAGATGTAAAAGTCAGTAAAAGTCATACGTAAAAACATTCAAAAATAGACCCATTATATGTAGATGTATACATTGTTTACTGTATACACAGCTTACTCAAAGAAGTCTTAATAGCACATGATGTTTCCAACCTCATTTAGTTATTTTACCTTAATCTCTTCTTCCCCCACTCTCCCTACCCCAAACCCAGTCATTCTGCCACCATCCCTAAAGTTAACGTTACCTGAGTTTGTTTTTAAAAATGAAATTTTGAAAAAGATTTTACATTTACATTACTGTATTACTGTGTATCTGCTTCCGTCAATCTAAAATGAGTTTGTGTATGGGACTGCAAGATAGCCCACTTAATTTTTTTTTCTTTATTAATAAAACTAATTGAACAAAGTAAAATTGATATGTTGACCCAATATTTTGACCCTAAATAGGGGAAGATTTGAAAAAGGTTTACTGTTTTAAAGAGATCATAGAAAACGTATTTGTATAGTAACATAGCTTGTCAGTATTACTGTTTTTAGGCAACTGTGCTAAACACTAAAGAGGTTCTCTTCTAAACTAATGAGCCTATTGACAGATATTTGTTTTGTCTTTAAAAAAACTAATATTCAATGTACTTTATACTTACTTGCAAAATTTAAATAATATCTTCTCAAACACCAGCACTGGTCCCGTGCTCCCCAGAATAGTAAGAGGTTGTCCTCCGAACAAGGAAAAAGCTATCCCAGTCATTGAGGCCCCAAAAAGAGATTCTATTGCACTCTAAACAAAGTAAAACAATGTGCTCAATGTTCCATATGGTACATACAACATATATGGCTACTGCATGCCATAACAACGGTATTATTAGACATAACACTTACTATACGGCCTTCAGTCGCCTCTCCGAGAAGACCTCCAAATGTGATCACAGGGGACATGCATGCACAGTACAGGAACAGGAACGAAGCTAAACACTGCAAGCTGAATGCATCCCTGAAGTCACTCCAGAAGAAAGGAGCTTTCCTCTTGATGTCCATGACCAGCCCCCCAAATAACCTAGATTTAGGACAGAAGTGATGTGTTAGAGTGGACTTTTTAAAAAGTAAAAGTAAAAAAGTAAAAAAATATCTTAAACAAGTTTTACAAAATTATTGTAGAGTAAATACATTTTTAATTGAAAATCCATTTGCTTATATTTCCTACCTTTCTGCTCCATTTACATGTGGAACTGAGATAACATATCCAGTTAATGGGAGCCTATACTTTCTTTCCCCACCCAATCCTGAGCTCACACTAGGCTGAGGACATCTCTGTATAACAACACTAAGTGCTTGAGCAACCAATCAACAGAAGGAATGTAGGTCACACAAATACTAGGAAGTATCAGGTATTTGTCTTTATTTCCAGTTGCTGAACAGAATTGTTGGGCAGTGTAGGAATGTAAATATTTACAGGTGGTGAGGATTGTAGTAAAATAAATTTGTTTGTTCTTTGGCAAATGTTCTCTAATTTTCTGACTTTCATAGATGTTATGGGCATTATTGGTATAACTGTTCTAGCTTTCAACAGTTAGCCCTATGAAAAAAAGAGACTCAACTGGATCAGCTAACTACAGGTTTAAAACTTCAATTAAAAATACAAGACTCTACTTTATTAGAAGATGCCTATTTAATAGTTACATATTAGGACAAGTTGGAAAAAAAGTCCATCAAATTCAACCTCTAGGGAAATAAACTTACTAGAATCCTGCATATTCCAGATGAAACCACATGTCCAGAGAAGGCAAAAAAACTTTAAAAGCCTATTGCCCATTTTATTTCTTTTGCAAGAAGATCAATGGCATTTTTGCACTAATATGATATGAACCTTATAAGAATTAACATGATTCATACAGTTTATTATTGAAAATTAATAAAAATTATATTTGTCAAGGAAGTCACGTGCAACAATTGCTACTGGACCCATAGATCCTGACGTACCCCCTGGTGTAGGAATACTTCTTTTCACTGACAGAAGTATCCTGGTGCCCATTATTTAAAATATGCCTTTGTACAAATTTCATTTTATGATGGTTTTGTGTTTTATGGTAGTAAGAAGTTTTTTAAACCATAATTCAAATACTGAACTTAGAAAAATGTACACTGATTCCCTGCATAGTAGTTATTGAGAAATGCAGTTTATTTCTCCACTAACCTTCCAGTCCTTTGCAGTTCAGGGCCACTGTGTCCCCCATGCTCTTCTGGTTCCCCTAGGGCTGCTGTTCCATTAGGCACCCCTGGTGTTTTACGCTTTTCCTAAAATATCAAAAGTGGAATTTAAGATTTTACACTTAAGTTGTATTTGCTGGAATAGTAAAAGCAAAATAGAATAATAAATACTCAAAAAGTCAGAGAGAAAGAGTGGGGAGGTTTTACAATCTAAGACCTATTGGGCTTATCATCCAATTTTTTTTTGTGTGTGCTTTAAAGGAGATCTAAAGAAGAAGAAATAATAAAGAGTACAATTATACAATTATACAGGAGGTATAGTGTTTATATGTTTTAAAATGTGTTTTTATTTTGCAGAAGTGTTTAATGCAGTTAATCTGCAGCTGGCGTATTTTAGAATTTCTGGAAGAACACTAGAGGGCAGCAGAGTGGCTGCAAAGTAAGATTTTTGCCTATAAGAAAACTACATGCTCTGATTCCTTGCATTGTGTGTGATGGATTAAGTGTCTAGACTTTTAGTTTTAGCTTTCTACAACACAGTGGGGTGGTAATCACAGATGCTGACATTTTAAAAGGAGCAAAGGATATAAGGTATTTATGGGGTCTAATGTAACACATATTTTTAGAACAACAAAGCTGAAGGAAGAATATTTTTGTTCTGATTTTGAAATACCTTGTGCATAAAGTAGTGAAATTGAAATAATTATTTTAACAGACTGATGTAAAAATTGTCTTTTGGTAAATCATTGGCCTGATGAGTCTTTATATGTAACAGGGAGATAATAGGAATGCAATGGTCCTTTACTTCAATGTATTCACCAAAAGTCAAAACAGGATGTCAAAATGCTAATTATTAATTAGTTACTTACCTGCGATGGAACATTTTTAGGTGGTTCAATACGGATTGATGGATCCCACTCTCCAGGTGGAAGCACCGTCACTTGGTCAAGAAATTCATCAATCCCAGAGACCAGATCATTACGATCCTTGGCTTTATAGGCAACATCATGAAATACCTATCAGGGCAAACATACCAGCTGTGATTTAATTGTCAACATACATAAGTAGACTTTAAATACTGCTATGAAGAGAAAACCTGTAATATGTTTTCTGGCTAAAAATCAACATGTTCACTTGTTTTGAATGCCTGCACCCAGCACATGCAAAGAAAAGACTTTCATTTTTTACCACTATCAAGAGAAATGTAGTTATCTTAAGTATTAAATGTTCTTTGTAAAGGACGTGATGCCAGCCAAGGAGGGGTTGTTGGTGGAGGCATTTAAATGACTTTGGATTTCATATGTAAGGGAATAGATTTCATAAGTGACATTGGATTTCACCAAAATAGCCCAAAGGGTCTAGGGTCTAGGTGATGAGATCAGAACATATTCAATAAATTTACAAATGTTTTCTTTCTTCTGTCATTTATATGGTTGACACTTCATTTAACTTTTGGAAAGCTGTGCTTAGTCTTTAAAAATGAATTATTTAATACATAAATCAGTTTATGTTTAATATGAATACTTGTATGGGCCTATGCTGCTACACAAGGGGTCAAAAGGACAAGCAGGGTCAATCAGGATGAACAGATGCCATAGGGAGCCATGTGGGGGAGTTGCTTTAGAGAAAGGGTCTGTTTTCCTTCTGGAGACCTGGTTCTAGGTGTAGACATCTAATCAGGGTGTCTAAAATATATGAAAATGGTCAAAGTCAGCCGGCTGGTGCACAAGGAATGCCAAATTCTTTGGAGTTTACGTTAAGAGGACTGGGACAGAAAAGTTTTTCTTTTTCTGTGAAAAGTTTTTCTACAATATACTGTTCCATCCCTGAAATCCTACTATTAGAACTGGCAATTAGAACCTAAAAGGGAGGTTGCAAGAGGTGTAATGAAGGGCTTATTTGGAAAAAGTTGGTTCTAATGATTCAGCACAATAAAAATATGTGGCTTCTATATATCTTCAAAAAGCAGCATGTCGCTGTGAAACGTGTCAAATTTTGAAAGCTTCTGTGAGATATTAAATAGTATATATATATAAATATATATATTTATATATATTACTGTGATTAGAAGCAATTACATTGATATATTCAAAATAAACATTACATGAGATTGTTGCTGACTATTTTAATCTGTTAACTGTTTGTATTTGTTTTTATTGATGTAAATAAAAAAGTACATTTTTATTATTATTGCAGTGATTTGAAGTTTTGGAATGTCCAAAAAATCCTCATGGTTTCATGGGGAAACTATAATTGAAAAAAAATTGTATGAAAATGATAAATGCTAATACTTTAGCTATTTAAAGGTCAATTTTAATATGGACTTGTCCTATATTCCAGGCTTTCCTCAGATTTTTTTGTTGTATCTAAACTCATTTTGTAGCATCTAAACTGCTGATTTAATTCAGAAATTGTGTTTATATGGTAATAAATGATGCAATTTCTGATTCTGTTCTGATTTCTGTTTCCTATTTATCTTAAGCTTGTTTCCTCCTTTACAGACTAAATGCCACATGATCCATCTCATAATATTGTGGCAGTAAGGAAAGCGAGCATAGTACTTATTAGATGGCAGTAAGTTTACTTAGTCACGTTCAGTCTATTTTTTTCATCTTGCAATATAAAAGAAAGAAGGGTTGTGTCTCAGTAATTCATCTTTGTGGTTATCATGAAAGCTTGACTTGGTTTCAGATGCCGACAGCAAAGTCTTAAAACTTAATACCAATTAGACTTCATTTGTGTGACTCTTGGTCATCCGTGACCATCATGTCCTTCTATACTTAGGACACCTGTCTACAAAATAATTTCTCCTAAATATCTTAATAACTCCTAATTCTAGGTCGAAGGCCCCTCTACTGTTTGTACTTTCCCAAAAAGGGCAAAATGAAATTTTCTTCACTTCTCCATTCCAACCCCCTTTCACCTATTCTTACATATTTTTCATCAAATACCTTGTGCAGCAGGGGTATACTCACCTACCTCTCCTGTTTAGGTCCTTCTCCAGAGTACTCTGAGTACACAAGAGACCAAATATCCAGGAACAAAAATGTGTCCCCAGAGTATGGACCCTGGCAGACCCCTTTAACAAACACTATCCTCTTTTTGTTCCAAATAGAATCTTGCAGCTGGACAGCAAATCGGAAATATTTACCTCATACAGTAATGGGGATCTTCCTTCTGCACACTGGAGAAGATCCATGACTTGCAACCAGATGATCATTTGACTGTGGATTAGAGGAGCTAAAGGAGTGCTTAAGCAGGGTTTTACACTCATTTGGTAAACTAATTTGTTAGAGAGAGTTACTGGGAATGTGTCTGTGGAGGCAGTCAGGAAATTAGAATTTAAAATTTTACATATACCCTACCTTGTTTTGTAGAGATATTTTTTCTATCTTCCCATGTCTCTGGAACCGGATGTCACAGGAAAGTTCCCCAACCAAGACACAAACCACATAATATAAACTGACATTTTTACCTTTTTCTACTCTATCCAAACTGTTTGACAAAATGTTTTGTATTGGTGTACATGATTTAACAAATACCATTACTTTAGAAACATTTAGAGAATAATTACCTCATCTGTCATCAAAGTGGCAATGGATCGTCCGATTTCATGATACTGCTGTCCCTTTCCAAGTGGTCCCAATAGAATAAACAGAAATCTGCATTAAAGAATGATGAACAAGAAGATTTTAGCTATCAAAAAACAGAATCAGTTTGAATTAAAGCACATTATGGTATCATCAAGGATGATCAGTAGTAGAGCTGTGCTATTTTTTTGCTGGGTTTGGGGTACCTTAGTAAGGCTGATTAACTGCTGGTTGATAACTAAGAATAAAACCTCATTCCATTTTATGAAGTGAATTGAGAATTCCACCATGAATTTATGTCAAATAAGTAAAATAGGAAAAAAGAAAACAAATATATGAAAACATTGGGCCTGATTTATGAAAGCTCTTCATGGCTGAGGAGGATACACTTTTATCAGTGAACCTAGGCAAACCTGAAATTGATCTGGTCCAGGATTCAAAATATTTGCAAGCAAATTATTTTGAAAAAATCCATTCCAGGATTGCTGGATCACCCAGCTTCACTGATGAATGTGTGTCCTCTCCAGCCTTGGACAGCTTTCATAAATCAGGCCCATTATCCCATTTTCTGTCTATGTCATAGCTAAAACAAGACCAGTAAACTCTGTCATGGCTGGAGCCACCATATGCACAATTGGGACACCTGGCCATCTCTCTTACCTACATTATATTGCCAAAAGTATGTGGCCCTCCTAAACCAGAGTTTAGGTGTTTCCAAAGAAGGGTCCAGTCAATGCTGCAGCATGCAAATACATTTTATGCAATTGTACGCTTACAACTTCATGGCAATAGTTTAGGGAAGATTCTTTTCTATCCCAGCATGACTGTGCACCTGTGCAAAAAGCCACATTGATAAAGATGAGTTTGGTATGGAGGAAATCGAGTGGCTTTTACAGAGATCTGGCCTCAACACACATAAAAACTTTGTGATACATTATAATGTGAAAGGGAGCCTATTTCTAAATAAATCTTTTAAAAACTACATTTACACAAACACGACTATCCATCATCAGCTTATTTTGTTTGTTAAGATAAATGCAAATTCCCAAATATTGCCTAATAATAAGTTCATATATGATTACTATGAGCATCTTATTAGAAATGCCCCAAGTAGCCATTTTAAAGTAGTATTTACGTCTTCATAGCCATTTACACCCCAGCGATGAGATGTCCACAGGCCCTCATTCGGATGCTGACACCTCTTTCGGGTTAGGACTGGGATGACAAAACAATCACCTTTGTGTATGGGGATTAATTCATCCAGGTACCAAGGCATGCCAAAAATGTATGCATAAATACAATGAGCCTCATATAAAGTTTCTTGCACAGAGAAAGGTAAGACATTTTTATTGCAGAAGAGATGTGTCGCCTCTGCGAAAAAGGCTTCCCTGCTAGCATATTTATGCAGGTAAAGTGCCATTTAAACTAGTTTTAAACTACCTTTGGCTCCATCTGTTGCAAATCATATCTTATATATCAAAGACTGATCTACAAAGTCACAATATTACGCTGCAAAAATGACATACCTTGATGGAATTGGGACTTCTGTAAGACCATTGATCAAAACTGCAGGAGAAAGTCTGACAAAAGCAACCACAGCTCGATCTAAAAACTCCAGCTCACCAACTAAGATGTTGGAAGCTTCTGCCCCAGGAGGAATTTTTTTCATAAAATGTAAATCAAACTAGAAATGAAAGAAATAAGTACAGTTTAGAAACATAAATAAGCTTTTAATTTTGTAAATTTTTGAAAATAAATCAGTGACATCACAGTATTTAAAAAAAAACAAACAAATAAGCTCTTCTTTAGTATCATTTTTTTGGAGTTCCCAAAAGTACCAAAAGTAGTGCATGTGTGGAAAAATCTAAAATGTGGGACCTTGGTGCTTTAGCTCTTCTCTTTAGTTGCAACAGTTAGAATGGTAATAGGAAACAAAGAATCTGTACCACAGCAAGCAAGCAATGCCAAAAAGTAATGGCCGTGACAACTCCAACTGAATTTTAATGTTTGATCAGAAAACTGACACTTTCCCATGCTTTTGCAGTACAGCGTTGAAAAGAAAGAGTTTCAAATCCCAGTTATAAAAGGTAAGAGCACTACTAATGTGCATTTTATTTTTTTTCCAAAACCAGACACAAGCTAAGGCCGATGATAAATTTACTGGGCACCTTAGGTGGCTTCACCGTGGGGATGGTGTTCATTTGGTGATGCAGAAGGATTGCCTGTTCTTACAAGGAAAAACATCCAGGCCCACCTAAAATTTTACAACCTAAAACAACTACATCAAGTTTCCAAAAAGCATGTGGGAAAATATGTACAGTCTGATAAGACTTATGGCCACAATTCAAAAAAGGTACATTTGGTGCAAAAACAACAATTCACATCACCAAAAGAACACCATCGCCATGGGGAAGCATAGTGGTGGTAGTACCATGCACTGGTGTTGCCTTTCTTGAGCTAGAACTGGGGCTTTAGACAAGGTGGAGGGGTTTATTAAATAAAAACCATCAGGCATCTGCTAAAATGCTGAACATGAAAGGGAACTTCACTTTTCAACACAACTATGACCCCAGGCATGCATCAAAATAAAAAAAATGGCTTCAGAAGAAGACAATTACATTTATGGAATAACCCAACCAGAGCCAAGACCTAAGTCCAATAGAAAAATCTATTGGATGACCTCATAAGGGCTGTGCACAAGAGATGCCCTCACAATATGACAGATTTGGAGCGCTTTTGCAAGGAGTGAGAAATATTTCCAAGATGGCAAGGTGCCATGCTGATAGACTCTGACCCAAGAAGACTGAATGCTGTAATTAAATCAAAAGGTTCTTCAACAAAGTATTAGTTTTAAGGGTGTGCACACTTATGCAACCAGCTTATTGTACATTTCTATATTTTTACCCTAACAATTTTGTTTGTCTTTTAATTGAATTGTACAAGATAAAGGTAGGAAAAGTTTTGAAATGATTTATTGTGGTCTTATTTTCTTACATCATTTTAACATGTGTGTGAGGTGTGTACACTTTTTATATCCACTGTAAATGCGGTGACAAAACCATTGGTAAACACCTGCAAAATATAATTTTTATGCTTGTGATAAAGGTATTCAGGGGTCCTGGTGTGGCTTTCCCATTTACAAAGCAACAACGCATTGTGGAACCCATTACGTCAATCATCTATCTGGACATTCCCTTAAAATGACCCATCAGGACATTGAGGCAAAGTCCCCTGTTTCCCAGAAGCATATATTGACCCTAGAATCTCTCCCACCTTCAGAAATAGAGATAAAAAAACAAAACATTTATTTAGAGGTCTATAAAGCTCTGCCATTGGAAAAGCTGTTTTTGATCAAGATGCTTTGTTCAAGAAAATAGATCACGAATATGTCTTTATGTATCCAAACCCTGGTCAAAACCCACGTTGGGCTGACCACATTCTTCATTACCCTGTAAAGATGGACATTAAAGCTCCATGAGCCATCTGTTTCATTAAACACCAGCACACATTCCCTGTCAACGTTTACAGGATTATCCATGCAAATTTAGCTGGCATTTCCCCAAAATTTGTGAAGAAAGCACCAGAGATTTCTGTGTTTTTGTAAAATATTTATACACTGCATGTTCCAAAAAATAAAATAAAACAATATAGCGTTAGAAAATAACTCTGTTTATTATAATTAAGTGAAGAGAAGAAGAGAAAATATATTTTCCTATTTTTGTTTAATGACATGATAAGGAAATAACAGTGTACTTTCGGGAAATGCTGGCCAAGGTCACCATCCTTTTATATTATATTCAGCTGTATGGTTAATGGGTATTTATGCTACAGTTACCAGCACTGCATGCAGTTTCCTTAAAGTAAAACTACACCAATAGTAATATGGGGTGTTATCACAGATAATATCCTCTAAAAAATGGTCATTGCCTGACTTGAACTCTTTACATGTCAGTATAAAAAAAACTAAGAATCAGCATGCAACCACAACATCCGAAAAATGTCACCTTTGACAAGGTTATAGACATTTAAGTATTTATATCCATCATATTTTTCTTCACATGTATAGCAGATGGTAAATTACCTTTAAATAAAGCTCTCACTGACCTCTGCAGGCACTATGGAGCAAATGATCCTAAAAGTTTACAGTTTAAGTACAGCAGCCATCTAAGGGCTCTTTCAGGCTAGCTGTCCAAAACGAAGGGGTAACCTGCTCATGGGAGCCCTCTTACGCACCCGGATGCAGTTTTTGGACAGCGGTTGAGTGCGAATGCAGATGTCACTCCCACACCTAAACCATTCAACCACTGGGACAAAAAAAAAAAAAACAACACTCCAAACTGACATAACAGAGCTGAAACAGGTCTATGGAGGGGGGGATTTAAAAACCCACTTTAAAGTAGTAAAGTCATATCAAGAAGAAAAAATGACAAAAAAAGAAACACAACACTGACAACAATTAAAGACTAAGGGATTTTTTTTAAGTTTTTACTAAAGAAAACTTTAGTAAGTTTTTACTAAAAATTTGTAAATTCTGGATCAAAGTTGGATGAAAGCATTTAAAAATAAACCCCTAATTTCTATTCTTTTTTCACTCGTTTATGAATTGACCAATGAATTAACCAGATATAAGTAAACTAGGTCTTGTTTACTAAAGGGGTACAGATAGACATTGAAAAGTACATGTAGGGTGAAGTTTTGTACCCAAAAAGGGAATTATTTATTTGCATGTAATTTACTTGTATATCAATGGATGACTGTAGTGAAATCAGCATCACCTAACACTCCAAGTTTATAGCTTTTATTCTACCCTAATAAATCAACTACCCTAAATTCTGTTCTCAGTCACCTGTAATCACATTGAGAACTCACTTTAATGGCTAGATTTTTTAATCTTACATTATTCAGTATTCAGCACTAGGAAGATCTGTTACTCCAGTTGGCTCCATCACCACAGTGGCGGGGGGTAGTGTTGGGATTCGAATTCAGGTTGTCCTTATATTTGACCCGAAAATGGCTGTTCCAATTCGGGTAGACCCGACCCGAAAAAAAATGAGATTCGATGGTAAAAATTCGGATAAAACAAAATGTAAAAAAAAGTGTTAAAAAATAAAAATTAATGTTAAAATAATTTGTTAAGTGTTTGTGTTTATTTAACTAATTTTTTTTTACAGGTTATGCTACAATGACATGATATCTCTTACTCTGAAACACACTTTCCAGCACAGAAATATCATGATACATTTGTTACATTTTTCTTTTATCCACTGTAAGAAAAATGTAACAAATGTGCGTGTTACAGAGAGATACTTGCGGGACCGGGCATCTTCTCAATGATTGCAGCTGAGTCTTCAATCAGGAGAAATGTGTGATCCCTGGGGCACTACAGGTTATTTAACCTGTAGTGCCCCAGGGATCGTAGTGGAACTGCAGAGTTCATCTGTAGTTCAGTTCCCACAGTCACATGACCGTGGTACCTTTGCAGTCACAGTTGTAACTGCAGGTGATCCCCGGGCACTGGAGGTTGAATGGGGACAAGTTTCCCCATTCATCACGTCTAGTGCTCTGTGTTCTTGGGTAGAGAAACTCTATCCAAGAACATATACTACTAGTACAGTGCAGCAACAGAAATCAGGATCGCTGCTGCAGCCCTGTTGTATGTGTTCCTGGATAGAAGTTCTCTATCCAAGAACACAGGACTCCCTGTGTTCTTGGATAGAGAAACTCTATCCAAGAACACATACAATTAGTTAAGGGCTAAGCCCTTAATAGTCCCTAAAAATAACCTGAATTCTCCCACTGTTGACTTCAATGGTGTTCGAATTCGGCATTCGATCACCCGAACAATATTTCACTATTCGATCAAATAGCTGTTGAATTGAATAGTGAGATATTCGACCAACACTAGCAGGTTCTTCAAAGAATTCCAGGAATAAAATATCTATTTGCCAGTGCTGACATAAATAATTACAAATGAAGTATATGGTTCAAATTACTATAATGTATCAAAAAATAAAAATTTGTTGTAGGCAAGGTCTACACTGGAATCCCAGGATTTGATTCAGTCTCTGAAATCCTGGGACTTCAACCACATAATTGATTCTACCAGGACATCATTATTATTCTTAAAGCATCTAAACAATTTATAACTCTTACAATCCTTACATTGTATTTAGAATGAACACTATTCAAGAAAAATCAATAATATTAAGACTGATAATACACTCCGTAGACTGGTTTTTAAAAAAGAGTCCTAATTTAATTATTGAAACCAAGCTCTGCTTTGCACCACCCTTGTCCTCTTACTAAAAAATAAAAGTCAGAGTGTAGGAATTCTATATCGCTTTTGTTTCTTTGGTTCTGTAGCACTAACCTTGGTAACATCAAGAGTGCTGTTCTCTCGACTGACATCATTCTTATTTTCAATGCAAGAAGGAGCAGACTGCGGAGACACAAGCTGACCTGCTGAAAAACACACACCATTTAAAAGAATGAATAATCCCACCAAATACAAAAAATATACTTAAACAATACACACAGCAAAGCGAAGCAATATAATAAGCATAAGCAGAAAGTGTAAATGTTTCAATAATGGGTAGCCTCCCATCAGATATCATCAGTATATTTAAGTCACATGAGTGATTCAGATTGGATGCTTAGAGTTACCTGACTTTGTATAGTTCTCTTGGCTTACTGTGAAATTAGTATTAGTTTAAAGAAGAAGGAATTTATAATATAAGGTCTAGTTTTGCAACAATCATTCCAGTTTATGTGGTAAAAACAGTGCCCATTGTATAAAAATATCAGCCAAAAACATTAGTGTCATTTAAACTGACCTCAGAAGCACAAATTGCTCATTGCTCAAGAGGCCCCTAGCAGCTTCTAGAGGAACCCTAGGGATGCACAGAAACCTGGCTGAAAAACACTAATTTATTCAATAAATTTTAGTTTATCAAAGCACAAATATTTTTACTTTTTTCTTTTCCTCTTTCAATTTGAATGTTTTCAAGGGTTTGACATTTCAAAGATATAACTGAATATTTGTATAAGTAATATAAAAAAAGACATCCATATGAAGCTAGCACTGATCAAATAGATAATTGTTATTCTTCTAATATTACATTGCTATCTCTTATTTTCACATTAGTAGCTTATGTGTACCACTGCCAAAATACTATGGGGCAGCTGGGAAAAGACAATTATCCAGTGGAGGAAAGCTCAGTACTGGCAATCTTCCTACAATGGCATTCACCCTGTATAATTCATGTTTAAAGAATTACAATATGCTACATTATGTGACTGTTAAGATCTCAAAGTTTAAAATGTCTATAGCTTTGCAATTCAGCATTAAAATGGAATTCATGTTAGTACAAATATAAAAAAAAAATATCACATCAGCTTTTAGGTAATAATAAAGCATTATATGTTCAGAGACAGAAAAGTATAAAAGGAGTGAACTAATGAGAAAGAACAGTAGGGAGACAAGCTAATGGGAGACGAGAAGGTAATGTTAAGCTTCATAGAAGAAGTTATGTGGATACGTATCTGTGAGGGCGTCCAAATATGGATGTTTTAATCCAAGTAACATCAGGTAAACCATTGGAGAATAAATCCCTGACAAAAATGGTGCATACTGGACAGATATGGAAAGAACCAAAGGCACGGCAGATGACAATGTCATGGGAGTTTTAAAAAATGCTTTGGCTGAACATGGAAACTTGGCCTGCCAAATAAAGCTCAAATGTGAAGGGCCTCATGCAGCCCTCTGTTCCAGGGCTCTATGTTGGTTTTAAAACCATCAGTCCTAGTGAGTCCTGATGAAGCTAAGAATTAGCATTAACAGTTGTTGCCAATCATCAGTATTAGGACAAGAAGATGAACTTCTCTGCTCCTGGGCTTCCTTCTGCAAATTCTTTAGTAGAAGCTCTCTGTAGCAAAATAAGACTGCAGTTTTGTCTGTTGGAAGCAGACGACCTTGTTCACACCTCCTGGGAACCAGTTTTGTTCTATGTGCACAAACTGCTGTCAAGGTATACCATGACCTGAATGAATGAAAACATTTACAGACAAATACATTGACCATTCTATCTTGCTGTAAACTCTGTTCATAAAGGGATTAATTCCATATCTAGTATGGTAAAGGGCAAAATAATTTGCTCTGCATGGGCTTTTAACACTTTTGGTTGCAGAGAGGGTCTTAGTGGTGATAAGGAGGAGCAGATATATCACCACTTTAGACTAATCTTTTCAGCTTTAAAACTCATAGCACCATTTTACACTTTATCTTAAATATGAGGGGTTCTCTTTTTATATTCCCCACTAAAGGAGTAAGAACAGGATGAGCATGGTACAGTACATTGTCAACCAACCACTGGGGCCCTGATTTGGCAAAAGCCTATGATAACAATTCTTGCTCTGAATGCTAGTCTTTGAGATATAGGAACTCTTTTGTTTGCTGAGCAGTATGCAATACATTAGTATCCACACTGATAGTCACTCCCAATCAATGAGATATGGAGGCCCAAACCTAACCATTGCAGAATAGCAACATAATTAACATAATCAGTAAGCAATATAACTTGACTGATGGGCCTGGGTACCACAGATTTGACATTTTTATTTTATGTTTCCTACCCTCTTTATAAGTACCTAACTCTGTCCTGCCAACAACTCTGTACCTATAATTACAGAAGGGTGATGGTCAGACAGAGTTAGGTTCGAATATGGGCCATATGTAGATAAAGTAATAATAGGATGTGGGAGATACTGAACTGCTTTCCTAAAGGTATGAGTAACAACCTTGAACCTGCCTGTTTTATCTAATGGGTCTCTTGGATGGCAAAAACTACAAATTCTTTTGCCGAATAAATCCATTCACCTATACACATTTCCACTGTGCATTTACTTGTTTGCCTGGATTTAAACTAACAAAAAAGCCATTTTTGCAAAGCAGCTAAAAGCTTTTACATTGCCTATATATATATATATATATATATATATATATAGACTTTCACAACCTGCAATTTGACATAAAAATTATGTATGATACTGATGCCTAAAACAAATCCCTGGCAGCACATAGGGTTATGATCCACAGGTTGTACAACTATAAATTGGATATGTAGACATGGTGATATGGCAGTCAGTTTTTAAATTTAAGTAAACATTAACAGAGGAGCAGGCTGGTTGTTTTTTAAATAAATATAGAAATCAGTAAAGAACATATTAATAATAATTTTCTATTAGTGTTATTCACTCTTTGACTATAACAAAAAAATGCAACAATTTAGAAGATTATACCAATAATTAAATGAATATTACAGCAAATCAATAGAGTAATCAATATCTATACCCCAGGTTGTGACATTCACATACTTTTAATAATGGTCTTTTTGACTTGGATGAGTTAAACCAATCTGCTCCTGGGAAACAGTGTATTGATTCTGTTAGTGACATGCAAAAACCTAACATATACTAATGGTAAGCTAACACACACGCACACAAGTACCCAGAATCCAAGCTCTTTTTTTACACTACCTCAAAAACTTCAACGAACGTTAACAGAGGCCAAGGGAGGAAGATGAGGGAGGAACAGAGATGAGATGATGAGCCTGTTAGGGACACACACAACAAAGACACAGTAAAATAAAGAAGGATAACGATGAATGACAAAACATACAGCATGAAACCATAAAGGTCACGAGCCAAAGGTACCCAAAGTCATTTGAACCTCATCTTCTGATACAAGGAAGGTTAAGACATATGCCAGAATTAGATGGTAAGGCAAGAATAGTAAAAACACCTATTAGTTCAAGTATGGATCTTTGTCTTACAATGTTGACCTTAAAGAAAAGGACATAGGTTTAAGGAAGTTTCAAGGAAACCTTTGGCCGGGAACATTCAAGCTAAAAGTAGGATATTGTAACAGGCAGTAAAGGAGCTTTAAAGCAAGCCATCTTTGACCTCTGCAGCTGCAAACAGCAAAGTACTGAGAGCGTTGTCCACTTTCTCAGTCGTACTCCTTTACCCCACAGAAACTCGTAGAACACCATTTTATGTTTACATCAGAAATGAGAGTGCTGGTAGACATTTGGCATGGTGGGCAAAACAACTGCTGGGTCACTGCTGGGAGGTGGTGAGCAGGGTGAGTTGAGTTGGCTTAGACAACCACCTCTGTGTTTCCACTGTAACTTTTAGGATGAAATGCCTGCAGTTATAGAGGTTAGAAAATGTTTTTTTTCAAACTATTTCACTGATTTTTAGGAATATAATATATGAATATACAAAGCTGATCACAATTAAACTTTAAAGAGACAGTGACACTTTCCAGTGCTTGTATAATCCCCTCCCCAAGCTTACTGATGCTCTACTTTTCATTTAACCTTTTTGCTTCCACTATCACCAAAACAACACATTTTGACTGCTGTCAAAGCCTATGATGATTATTCATGTTACTCTCCCCTCTTCTCACATGTGGTTATGCATACAGCTGGGCTGGAGCACTGTAATATAAGAGGAGGACACATGCGTCCCCATACCGCACTGTATATTTTGGTATGGCTAAAATAGAAGAAAAAAGAGCTGAAGTGCTGATTTTTAGTGGGTAGGGGGTAGGAGTGGTGTATTTACACAGACATTCCCCTAATTAGGCAAATAGTCGAAATATGGAAATTAGAAGAATTGAAGATGCCATGGCAAAACTCGATGCTTTAAAACTGGCCCTAAGTTTGAAGTTATATATATATTTTCACTGAAGCCAGTCATCGGAAGAATGTGTTTTTTTTCCAAAAGTACATAACTGCTTAGAGCATAATTTCTTACTACCATCCTATTATGTATGTGGACACCTGTACCAACTATTGTATCTAAAAACCATGCAGGACCCTAACATTCTACATTCCATCATTCTTCTGGCCATCAGTCTATTAATCTAATAGCTGCCAACCTGATAGGGTTGGATTTTAAAAAAAATAGGTAGAAAGAACTACACAAGAAAAAAAACCTTTGACATATAACCCTTATGTGTACAGTATATAAACTTCCTATTGTGATATAGGACCCTGGCCAGGCAGAAGACTCACAACCCATCCTTGAGTTTATCAAAAAATGCAATGCAAAATATCAAAGTCATGAGAAATATATCATATGAAAAAATGACAGCTTATTTAATAGCTCTCACTGATCAGGAAATATAATTGGAAACTCAAGAAAGGTATTCTGGCTGTCAGGGCACCTCAAAAATGAAATTCAGACAGTCTGAAGACTTTAAATAGGAGTGAAAATGGAGTGGGAAAATTGCATAATTAAAGGTATTTAAAGTTTCCCATCAACATCTTGAATTAACTGCCAAACCCCTGCTACTGTTTAAATATTCTAAATACATTTTATTCAGTCTTTTAACTTTTAAAAACCACTCTTGTGTAGGTATCCAATAGCTCCCAGACTGCTGTTGGGAGTCGCCATTTTGCATGTGATGACAGAAGCTCAAGCAGATTTGGAGATGTCACTCAATAGATTTCTTCTTCCTCAACAAATAATTCAAAGGTTTTTATGGGAGGCGAAAGGGCTGAGCCAGTAGAGAAAGTAATTAAACATTCAGAGGAAAAGGTCAGTGCTACAAAAAGGCAAGAGCAAAAGAGTGCTAGGAAACCAACTCTTCCTAGATTCTCTACAGGTGTTACAAGTTCAAAAGCACACGGAAAGTGAATAATAATAATTAATGGAAAATTAAGCACATTAAGAATAATTTTTTTTGTCTGTGCTTTTTACTTGCAAGGGCAAAAAGAGCCATAATGAACCCCTTTGCCCTGTTGGGGCCAAATGACCCATTGACAGGGGCAGATATATGTGGGCTAAAAAACATCTAACAGAAAAAGATTTTGCAAGTCGTAGATGTTCTTAAGGTGCTTGGTTTATTGTGACACACCTTTTCACATATTTCAACATTTGGGGACATGACATCATATACCCTAAAGGAAGTTGTGCTGGAAAACATCCCTCTACCAACTGCTGGATCACAAGTCCAGACAAAAACTGTGTGCTATAATATGGCCAATATTATTCACAGACAATAGATTCTACTCAGATCGATGTCTGATTATAAAGTTATCCTACTCAGGAGCAACAGCCAAACATATATTTTTCATACTGGCCCAGAAAGAAAATGACCCTCTGCCCTTCATAATAATAATTTAGTAAGACCAAAGCATTCAAAATTATCCTTCTGTAGTCCATTTGCACTACAGATGTGGCCCTTCACATTGATCTATTTGACACTGGAAATAAAATTATCTCATATATTCAAACACTATTTTTTCTAATAACAATGTTCTTCCAGGAAGTACACAGTGAAAATCATGACAAGCAAACAATCATAAATCATGTAAACTGTCATCTGCCTCCAATGTCTTACAATATCTGCCAATTACACTAGGGAGACTCTTTGTCTGAGGCATACACAGATGTGTGAAGATGGGCAACTTGGAAGAGAAGCAGATCTTTGATTCTTTATATCATAGCTGCTACACTAGTCACTAGTGATCTGATGATTGATGGGGATATTTATCAAGAAGAGGGGATGTAGAAGAATGAGGATCAATGCACTACAGGCACCCAGGTACAGATTCTTCCTCAATCTCTACCAAGAAAAAGCGTCAGAGTGGAGACATCACCCAATGTCCTAGCTATAACCTTAGTAACCATCCTACAATTGACAATTCACTTAGTTAAGGTGGGTGAAAAAAAAACAAATCGTGCAAGAAAGTCTACAAAAACAGGATTATTTCTTGTACATGTTTGGAAGGTTGAATGAATGCGAGAGGGGACAAATATGTTGAATGCAAAAGTGGTTTTATGAGGTTGCAGCACTGGCATGTGTTAGAGGTTGAGGAAATGGGCCATGGAAGAAAAGAATGTATGCCGTTTTACCACAAGGCAATTCAGATTTCGAGACCCCTTATTGGTGAGCTCTTTCTGCTTTAGTTTTTATTAGAGTCAACCTAAAATCTTAGACAATCCTTTGTCGTGTATTAAATGTTATTTGTATATGTGAAGTAAAATCAGATGCCATTATTGTTTTACTGCTTAAAATTATTACAAAAAAAGTAAAAAAAAAGACTTTTTAAGCCACTTGCAAATGCCTGCAAAAAGTGTTACAACTTGAACTAATGTGTGACAGTGGGCACCCAGGGCCAGTACATGTCAAAGTGAAAAACCACTAATCTGAACATTATAAATGAATAATCTCAAACTGCATATAATGCACATAATAAATCAGCACACCATCCTGTTTAAGAATGATCCACAAAAATACAACATTTCATTAGATGAAAACAGAAGTCTTACTCATGGATTACCTAATAAATGAAAACACATAGTATGAATCCTTGACCCTAGCAATAGATTCTGAACATGTCCAGTACTAATCAGGAAATGTTAAATGTTATTCTCCATGTTCTTTCCACTTATAAATTCCTGCTATATTTTTCTCATTTTAATGACTCATTATCTTTCTTTAGCTTTAGCACATTAGCACTCTGTCCTAAGGGAGAACAGCCTACCGTCTATCATTATAATGGTGTGATTTAACATGATGACCTGCAGATGAGTGCTGAGTGCAGCTTCCGTGCTACTAATCTCCTCAGTAGATGTCGTCATTGCAGACATTTTTCTAAATATTGATCAGTCTGTGGTGGAATTCTACAATAGCACAGAATATTTAGGAAGAGGATAATGTCACCCCCCCCCCCCTCCTCATCACACAAACCACGAAGAAGTGAAGTGCCAAAAAAAATCAAAGCCTTTTTGATTGCTTCTTTCTTTTACAATGGTATTTTAAAATTACCAAAACAAAAATCTGATGGATGGATAAAAAGCCAATTAGTTCAATAATAATCTTCCCATGAGAATATATACTTCTTCTGGGTTCCATCATTTGGGATGTAATATCAGCAATGCCAGCAAACCAAGAGCTGTCTCTCAGGTAACAATCTATGGTATTCCCCTTCCCTTACTACTTCCCTTTTTACTTAGTTATTCCAAATGCTGGAGAATGCTTAGAAAGAAATAGTCCCTTTGGTAGCCAGAAAAAACATAAAAAAGGGCTGAAAACTAAGCATTGACAAGCAAATCATTGACAATGTCATGGACCTGTAGCTGCTATTTTGGGAAAGGCCCTCTGTCATTGGCAATCCCTATTTATTGTACAGCGCTGCGTAATATGTTGGTGCTTCATAAATACATACAACTAAAATGTAACAATACATACAAAAAAAGTTAAAAAAAGGGGATTTTCTTGACATCAATCTTTAAATTGTTTTCTATAAATATATACATGTAATCATAATTACAAAGTTATTTATTAAAAAGCTTATTTAAAAATTGCAAATTACATAAATGAGTTTCAGCTGGTTATTGTTCAACACGTTTCGTAGACTTATGTCCACTTCCTCAGGAACTGAATTGAAATCTATAGATACATGCTTAGTTATTTGATCACCATAGATGGAAATACTAAAAGTAAAATGATGATACAAAACTTACAATACCTGTGAAGAATTCTAAGTAATAGTTTCCTCAAGAAAGCTCGGGATGACCCAGAAGGAGTGGAAGCATCGGCTGCAAACCATTCCCAAACGACACAATTTCTGTTATAATTAAGCAACTATCCTATTCAATTTAAAGACTGATGCCTTTTTCCAGCTATTTTGTATTCATTTTATATAATGAATACTATGTAAACATTAAAAAATGAAAAATGTAAACATTAAAACACATTTACCTTAATAATGTCAACTTATGTATCAGTCAACTACATATTACCCTGTACAATGTTAGAAGATTTGGAAGATGTTTACAGATACATACTCCCCACTTCTCTGGGCTTACTCTGAGTGCAGCTGCTGCAATGCAGTATATGCTGTTTTTAATTTGTTGATAGAGTTTATTTGATTACCCCTGTCCTCCTCCTTTACTTCTCCAGCCACAGTCCATTCTAGCAGCTGCTGAGGGACTGAGTGGAGTGATGTTAGGGGTATCTGTAAACCTTTGAAAGCATGTTGGATTCATGATTCATGTTGGAGCAGGGTTAGTTTAAATAGAGTAACATGAATGTTTAAATAAAGTCTATTCCTGAATTTTCTAAACTTACATTATATAGAACCATTTATATAGATAGAACCATATATATATATATATATATATATATATATATATATATATATAGAACCCTATATCTGCACCATTCTCTAAAGCCAAAATACTGTTCATCTGTAAATACACTGTAAAATCAAAAGGCTGTTTTGGTGCAGGAAAACTAGAGAACCGAGTATGTATTGCTTTCTCTTACAGGTAACAGGAGTTTTAACAATAATTTTTGTGACATGATCACCTTAAGAAACTGGGCTGCTTGGTCAGAAGCGGAGCCTCTAATCTTCTTCAATAAAGGTATGATGTGGAGCATAAGGTTAGGTTTGGAAACACATTTAAATATGCATATTACCGACTTGGTATTTCTGAGTAAACTCTATTTTAAGGATCAACTCCAGTAAAAAAAATGTTTGTAATAAGGCTACTATCGCCCTGCAGGAGTACATGGTCATTTATGTCTAGGGGGAACATATAAGCACTTTTACTTACTTGTTACCCACTTAGCAGCCAGCAGGCTCCTCTGCTATACAACCCTTCAGGATCTAGATGGGTCCTCTGTGTGCTCACTTGCAATGGAGGACTATTGAATTGTAGAGGATAACATCAGTCACAGTCATTTAGAAAGCCTTAAAAAAAAAGAGGCCGCATGTGACTGACTGCATAGAGGAGACGTCTGCAGAAAGTAAAAGTGCTTTTCCATCCCTAGACCTAAACGGCATTTAACGCAAACAAACGGGGTAGCAAATGTAACTGTATTTTTTGTTTATGGAGTACGTTTTTAGAGATTGTTCCCCAAGAGTGTGCACAGATCCCCCATAGGGGAAATAGAGGTAATTAAATGTAATTATAATCATTAGCAACACACACCAGTAACTCAATTTTGTACAATACTTATGGTTATAGAAATGTAAATAATCATTTATTGAAGGATTGAAAGATAACTTACCATTTTTGTCCATGGAATGGGGCTCTGACTGTTTCTTGCCAATGTCAGCAAATGAGCGCACGATTGGTATTCGATTACTTAACTTCTTTTGGTTTTGGTGATGGTGTTGTTTTAGGAGAGCCTCGTGAACTCTGTGACGGACATCCTCGCTTAGTTGCCCTGAAGCTACTTGTTGGTCGAGAATCATATCTGAAACAAAGAGAAGCAAAATAGGTGAATAAAAGCTATTAACATTATCAGAGCAAGCAGAAAAAACACCTAAAGACAATATGAGGAAATGTAAAGTTCACACCAGTGAAACAGAAATCCTAGTTTTGTTTTCAATGCTTTCCATTGTACCAGAATCTGCACAGCCTACAAGATCTCACGTAAAAACTTGTATCTGTTAGAAGATTACTGAAACTGACTTTATTGAAATATAAGTATTGAAGGATCCACCTTTTCTTCATAAAGAAATTAACACATACCCATGTCCTAAACTAATACGTGGCCAAGTACTGAAACTTACTTGCATTGCATTTGATGCTGGTGGTACTGGAATGCTGTTTCCCTAAACTTCTGGCTTGGGAGTGGGCACTGCACAAAAAGTCCCTAGCAACAGCCACATGACCTATCACACATTTAAAACCTTTCCTATTGTTTACAAAATGTATCAAAATTTTTGACGTTATGTAGAGGATGAAAGAAAACTAGCATAAGCGTAAGACTATATAGGTCAATTTAAAAATAGCTATCCATAGTTAGAAGAATTTAAATTGAATCTGAAGTTTTACACACTTTTATATAGTTTTTCTTTAACCTAACTGACCCCACCTTTAAAATTAAAAACATTAAAACAGTGATTTCTGTAATACCTTTTATTTTGATCAGTGTTATAGAGATTAAAATCCCATACCATGTAAAAATAATAAATAAGCAGAAACTGGACACTGATTATGTAACACTCTGTTGGAATACTGCCAAGGTTAATTTAGAAAGCTTGTCAAATTTCAGTGATTTTTTTTAAAAAGCCTTGGCCTACTGCGTGTTTCATTCCGCTAATCCCCTTCCAGCAAACTCACAGTTTCTCATTTATTAAAACCTTTAATAACTTTACAATGTCCAAGCCACATTTTAAATCCAATGTGGGTTCGCCACATGCAAAAGCAAAATTAAATCTTAATTATAAGTATTAGAAGCTATGCAGTGTGACTTTTGCTAAATAGTCAAAAAAAGTTTGAAAATCAACATTTACATTAGCAAAGGGATTTATAAAGATGTAAACAAACTGTAAAACACAGACATAATGTAATTTAAAGATTTTATTATTTTTTTCCTTTGAATAGCATGAATAGTCAATTTATTATCAGTTTTGGATGGACCAAGAAATGATTAGAACCCGGTCAAAATTTTATTGCTATTAAAACATCAAGCCCTACCCAGCATGGGAACCCAATTACACAAAGGTTCAGTGTACAGCAAACAGTGGCACCATATGAACTTCTAGAGCAATAAACTTCCAGTGCATTACTATAAGAATGAACATTTACTAGAATTTCACAAACACTGCATTGTCTTTGGAACTCCAGAAAACTACTATTTTTGAGGACTCGTACTTCTGTCTGTTTCCCCATATTTATATAACTTGTAACTAACTTTGTGCTGGTGACCATTGTCACTAAGACAGAAAGTGAAGGGAAATCCAAAAATTTGGAACTGTCACAGTAACAAGAAATGAGCAGCCACCTTTCCTACCAGTTTTAGTGACAACCTTTCTTAGAAGTTTTCCTATGACCTTTTGTGTCTCAAGGACAAAAAGTAAACTCGCTACCAACAATGGCATACAGACGTTTCCTAAATTTTTCACCCAAGTCCTCCTGCTATTACAACATAGGTTTCACTACCCCCAGTTAGCTTCTGACAAAGCACTTTATCCACCCAATGCATAGATCCATCAGAGGCAAGCTCTGCCTCTATTCTGGTTTTGACAAACTACTGTGAATTCTCCTCCGTATACATTGCGGATGAGAGGGATTTCCTTTCAGGGGCGTTCCTGGTGGGGGGCTGAGCTATCAGCGCGGGACTCGAGAGAGTCCCTTGCTGATAGGAGTCCCATGTCCCACGTGTTCCCGGGTGCTTACACGTGGGACACAGGACTAGATGCAAAAGCAGTAACAGTGAGCCAGGAAAAAAGAAATAAAGTAAGTTTAAAAGTAGGTTATATCAACTAATGATGCATAATTTATCGAATAATTATTATATGATTAGTAACTAATCAAAAAACTAATCGTATAATATTTATTTGATAAATTATTATTACTACACAGTATTTATATAGCACCATCATATTACACATTGATAGTCATGTCACTAACTGTCCCTCAATGGGTCTCACAATTTAATGTCCCTATCATAGTCATTATATATTAATTTAATTTTTATTTATATATTATTTTATTTTATTTATTTATTTTTTTGAACTCATCATCATTAGAACCTGATATTGTATCTGTCTCTAAGAACATGCAACATCATGTTTCCCATTGAAAGTACTGTATTTTTAAATTTCCTTGGACACCTTGTTTCTTCTGGCCTAGTGTGCCTTTTTGACCCCCTGAAATGTTTTAGTAGTCCAAAAAGTTTGCTGACCCCTGGTCTACACCATCATTCCTCATGCAGGTTTTAATATATGCACCAATATGCACATAGACTTGCCTTAGTTCGGGGATAGTTCTTTTACTTGAAGGATTTACCACTGCAATAGGAATTAGGAATATAATTTATGTGCACTACTTTTTTTCTTAGCTCTTATTGCCCCCCCCCCCAATTTTTGGTCAGTGACTTTAAAGTTAGTTTTCCTGACTTTAAATTTATTTTACCACATGCTTTTTTTAAAAAAAAAACACTTTTTATTAAGTCTTTAGCAATTTTAGTGACAATTCCACGGCTTTTGAAAAGTTTGGGATCATAAACTTTTTTGACATTTTATGACTGGCAAAACTACGTTTTTGCAGTAAAACCAGTTTAACAAAAATCACCAGCTTGTTCCTAATCCTAAACATTTTGGAATAAATCCTGGAAAATACAAACAATCCTTAATCCCTAAGATCTCTAGGAGCTTTATTACCTTACTTATACCCCATCATTAACCACTGTGTACTAACAACAGGCTCAAATTCAAAGACATTTAAAGCACCACTCTTAAGAATCCATGACCAGGCAGGCCATTTTTGCAGAGACAGTTGATGTCCCTTCTGCAATAATCCCTGCTACCTGCCTGATTGGTTCAGGTATCTAGCAAAAAGCTGAGCTTCACAGCATTTGGAATGAATGTGTCCTTGTGCAGGAGGTAAATTATCCTGGCCCAGGCCAAGGATCATCGACAGGAAGAGAAGAAGGAAGAAAATGGCAGTGTCCTGCGAGGAAACGGGACAAATGAGTATCACAGGGTTCCAATTTAGGTTGATCTCAAGTACAAAGATTTCAGAATTGTTGTAAAGTATACTGTGTATGAAGACACAACTTTATAAAAATATCATCTTAGTGCAGATCCAGACAGTAAATTTTCTGCATTACACCTACTGCAGAGAAATATTTTTTTTAATTTTTCACATTACATGTCTACTAAAAAACAATAGCAAGTATATAAGAAAATATTTATTTACTGTACAAAGAAGAAACGTATTAGGAGCCATTATATTCTATCATGACAATCGTATTTTTCACACGTGCTGTGGATTACTGTTCTTTGTAAAAGCTAAATGTGTTTCACAAGGAGAAACAATTTAGGAGCTTCCATCTTAGGACAACAGTAGATGAACATGTAATTACATTGAAGAAAATGACACATTGTTCCCACTGCCTCTCTTTCTCAGCTTGGCACTGATCACAGACTCTTTTTTTCTTTGATCAGGATAAATAGGTATGTGGATATGCCTGTTCATAATTTAATTCATGTGCCTCACGGGATGCTTTATTGGATTTTTCATATACATGTACAGATGAAAAAAAACATTAAAATACACAATGTAGAAGTCCGTGTGAATACAGTATCTTCCTTATATATTGCCATAATAAAATCTAAGCCAGGAATTCAGCTCCCCACTGGATGTTATACATATTTAGAGAATATTAAAAAATGTGATCATATTTTTTTCACGCATGTTATATAAAATGAATTGACATTATTAATAAATTAAGACAATAAATTAAAAAGCAATGTAAACCCAAGAATACAAAAGTGATATATCTATAGCACATATTACCAGTCTTTAGACATGGGGGTGACATTAGTTTTCTTCTTTACAGGTTTTTTCATTTTAATTTTACCTGGTGACCTGCCAGTAACATCTTTCCTGTCTTTTGTTGGCAAAGCCCACTCACGGTACTATATCTGCAGAGAAGCAATGCTATTACTCGACTCTGGCATTCATACAAAAAGCCATTGCCTTCTTCTCCTAGCATCCCTGCAAACTTCCAAATTCCTTTTAATTTAGAATTATACCCAAATGATGGGCCACTGTTTAGAAAAGGAAAGGATCAGGAAATGCTCTTTGGAAGAGGCCAGAATGCTATGTATAACCTGGCTATATAATTCAATTGGACCCAGAAGGGCACAGGGATCGATCTGAAGACTAACAAATATTTGCCAAATCGGACCACCTAAATTCAGATTGAGAAACATTTGTCCATCAGTAAGTTCTTACATGACCCAGGCCAACACTCCTTGGCTTAAATTCCATACAGATGCTCAATTAATAGCATCTGAAACAATTGTTTTAGACAGTGGTTTTGGAAAGGGTTGGGGGTAGAAAAAAATGAGAGGTGCCCCGCTGTGAGAACTACAATAGTTCATCAGAAGTTATTAGGGAGGGGTTAATTAGTGTTGCGCAACAGCGGATTACTATACAACATCATGCCACAGTTGTACTGATAACTGAGGTTTGCAAATTTTGATTAATAATTTGGGGCAATGAACATCTATTGTTTGTACAGAGCTGGTTGGGGGAGGATGATAAAATGAGATATTTTTGGCCAGGTCAGATCAGCTTTAAATATTTTTTACAAATCTATGCAAAATTCTATCTGGCCAATATAGATAACTGTGATTCAGTCATCTTTATAAATATAAGTAGGTGTAATATCTTCTGTCTTATCTTGGAACAAAACAGAAAACTGAAAAAAAGACAGGAATGGAATCATTTTGCTCAGAAAAACATGGAGATGCATGTTAAAAATGAAGAACATTTAATTTGCATATCCTATTGTGGGTAGAGACCTATAATTTTACACAAGCTTCTGTTCTGCTGTCAAGCATCAAGATAAAACTGAAACCATTGCTATACTTAGAACATAGTTATGGTCTGCAGACTAAAAAGAAAGGCTTTTTATCAGTTACCTCAAAACCTTTTATTATTAGTAATAACCTAAGAAACAATAAAAGGCTTATATAAAGATATGCATCTTTATATATTTTATAGCCAAAACACAAAAAAAAGAATATTCCAGTTTCTGCATCCAAACAATGGAGGGGCCTTTTGTGTAGTCATTGCATCTTTTAATCCTTGATTTATGCACTCTGAATGTTTTTTGTGTGCCTCAACATTTTATGTAATAATATCTTTAACCCATGAGGGTAGTCCATTTCCTGTTCTTAGAAGGAAACCTTTATTAAGTGGTTTGAAACACAACAGTTATGTTGACACCTACATCCATGTGCATCCACTAAAAACATTCTGTTTTGAGGAGTAGTTTGTCTATATGAATGCCCTTTCACTGGTTACGTCATCCTGTCCCAATTGTCGTAGGGAAGATATAAAAAAATAAATGGTGCCAGTCATCTTTTTCTCTTTTCCTAAAGAACTGGAAAACCAAGATCTCACGTTTTTGTGACTTGAAGTTTGGGACTAGAGGTGAAGATGCTCTGCAGGGCTCTGGTCACCCACTGTCCTGACCAAGCTCTGCAAAAAGCAAACCAACAAAGCAAAGCCATATCTTGATTATCCCTTCTGCTTTCTTTTATGCCCTACATTCATGAGTCCCACAGTTGCCATTGCACCAATGAAAGGATGGCTTTGGAGCAGTCCTTATTTTTTTATGAATATGAAGCATAGAGCAGACAGTTGTTTGACTGTAACAAAAACCTTTCCAAAATAGGTATTTTGGAGATTTTTTTTTATTCTTCAGTTTACTGCTGTCCTTTACTTTTTTGTTAAAGTATGGATTTATAAAAACTTTACCCTAAATGGGATTCCGATAAAAAATTATGAAAATGTAATAACAGTAATATCGTGTCTGTTACCTGCAATTTCTTCCAATGTGTTGGCCCTCATGTCTAGCAGTACAGTACCATGCAGAATACAACTTCTCAACTCAAACAGGCTGTGAAGTGACAGTGTAGCAACATATGGTTTGCTCCATCGCTCTCCACCATCCTCAACGTCTTCTTCAAACTTCAACCACCTAACAGATAAAGGCAGATACATTTCAGTCTAATTTTATTATAGCACATTTGTTAAAAATATGCAACAGGAATCCATTACTTGTAAGAGGTATAAATCTTGAAGACAGGCTAATATGTCCAATTATTAAAATAAATGAGGACATTATGTTCTTGAATACAACCAAATGCATTACATTCTTGAATGCAACTGAATACATTAGATTTGTGAATACAATTTAATACATAAAACTCTTGATACAAATGAAATTTAATCAATTCTTTTTTGGATGATATACAAGGTATAACCTAAATAATAACTCCCTCTAACTTTATTATTAAGTCCTGTACATTTCAGTTACTTAAACTGCAAAGTAGGTTGAAAGTAGGCTCCATCACAACAACTTATTTCCTGTTATCTGAAAGAATCAGCAATCTTCAGCAAAGAGTCAGCAATCTTCATGAATTTCTTGCTTTCTGTTTTCAAAAACATACATATTCGTACTTTAGTATCATGACATGAAAAAGCCTTATTCCAATTTGAAAAAGCTAACTGCTGTTTCCAATGAATGTGGAATATGCTGATGCTGATTGATATGTTATGTGATATACAGAGTATATATATATGGGGAGCCTTTATGGGGAGCTGTGGCTATTGTACAATAGTGGTGTGAGCCCTGAAAAGAGCTAAGGTTTAGAATCCAAACAGCAGCCAGGTCTTCTCCAAAGCCTCTAGTGTTAAGAACCAGGGTGGACAGGATAATCCATGTTACCAATAGCTTTGGGCACACCAGGGTGGGAAGGGGAATAGCCTAGGAAGGCTGTGGTTGAGACAGGCAGCAAACAAGAGTGGTCAGAAAAAACAGAAATCCAGGAAATAGACACCAGTGACACAGGGGTCACCACAGACACAGGTGAACACAGTAAGCAACAAGAGGCAAAGGTGACATGGGAAACATGGGGGGTCACCGCAGACACAGAGGCACACTGGAACTGCACAGGGGAACAGGCAGGGAAACAGACTGGACAACAAGGAGTTAACACAGGACCTGGACTGGGAAAGCACTAAATTAACAGACAGGTGTAGAGGAAATGCTCAGCAGAGCTAGGGGGCCTGGCACTAATGGGGAACACATGTGCATGTCTGAGCCAGCTAATCAGACAAGGGCTATTAAGAGGTTATCCCCCGACTGGCCAGTGGGAGGGGTGATTCTGATTAAATATGGAGGAGCAGGTGTGACCAAGGTCAGAACTGCTTGCATGCACAGGGGAGATGCACCGATACTTTATCAAGGAGGAGGTAAGTGTGACAATATATATATAAAATTGACATTATTATAACCATTAATTCAAGCTTTTATTTTGGTATACAAAATGCACAAGTGGCTACGTGCTAATGCAAAGTGCAGCCTATTAACTCCTAACCAAGGTGAAAGTGCCAAGAATAATATACTAAAAGTACATACAATACATTTCCTCCTTACAATAAATTTCTGCTCCTTTTTGTTAGCCAGTAAATCTCCCTTGTAAAAGCATTCAAAGCCATTTGTAAACAAGGTTTACCATTTTAAGTGCCACTGGTGACATCAATGTGCTTCCAGTAGAAGGTAGGAGTTTAAGAATGCACTTTTAGGGAAATAGGGATTTTTTTTTTTGGGGGCGGTGGTGAACACTTTGTATACAAATAGCGTTTAGGGGAAGCAAGGGGCCTGCAAAATAGTGGACCTTTGCTTTGCCCTGGGAGATTTTATTTTAAGTGGATACATGGACAGTACATGGATACATGCACACATGAGGAGATTTCATTGGTCTACCTTTGTATACGAGTAAACATATCTCCCAGCTGTCAATAAATATTCTGGAAGTCCTTGCATAAATTAATAAATCTAAATGAAAGCTGATGAAATGATCAAACATATACATCTGCTATTCATACCCAATCGATAGCACTGACTTTTGGAATAAATTGTGTTATTAAATCTTACCTAAACTCAGAAATTTCACTTTACATAAAAGGGTAGACAGCCATTTTATGTTAAGTAAAAATTCTGTTGTTTGTTTTTTTTTTTTTAAGTGCAACAACCTTTTTTTTAAAAAAAAAAGGGTGCAGGACTGCCTGATTGATCGAGAATGAATGGGAGTGCAAGGCCTCCCGGGATACCTATGTCACGCATCCCGCAAGGCTCTTGGGTGCTCCTTCTGCGCATGCCCGAGCATTTCCGGCATGCGCAGAAGGTGCCTTTTAGTGAAAAAAGAAAGAAAAAGTGCATTATTTCTGTTGACCCTTCTCTCTTTTCTTTTTCTGTTTGTCTTCTTTCTTTCTTTTTTTTTAGTTCCATGCTGTTTCTCCCAATGGTATAAATTCAGATGTTTTATATCTGTATCCACTGAGTGGAAGCTTGAGCAGGTTCATACCATTATAATTTTGGGTTCTCCATAATGGCTATCACGTTGTTAGAACAGCACTTTCCTGCTAACAGTGCTAGACCACTGACTAACAATTATCAGAAACACTGTCAGCTTGCTGTGATCATTCCTCCAAATGGGGCATGGCGAAGGAAAAAGGTACATAATTCTGCAGCCCATTGGCCTACTAAAGTGGTGCTCACAGCAAGCTTACCATGTAATTGTGAGACAGTAGCTAACATACTAACATACTAATACATACTAACAGAACATCCAGGTATCAAACTTTGCAGCAGATTCATAGTCAAATAAATGTTTAGGGAAACTATAAACAATGAAGCATGATGCCAGACTTACCAAAAACATTCCAGATTTACATACACTTTAATATAAACGTTCCAAAATCAAAATCAACCACAAGATAATAAATTCCCAGTTCGGAGCTCTATGGCTATATGTGCAGTTTCTAACTTATTACCGCCTGGTGTCACTCTGCTATTTCGTTAAGGAAAAGGTGAGTTCTCATATCAACCTGCAATGTTTCCAACTTGGAAAGGCCATTAGGTAATGAGACTTTGAACAGGGATCAGAAATATGTTTTGCCAGGTGCCAGGAGCACATGGCCTGCTCTGGAGAGTGGAGTAGGAGTTGCCTCTACCAAAAATATGACTTGTATTCCAAACCAGCAGCAGCTTTTTTATTACCTTGATAAAACAAATAACGTGGTAAAAAGTTTGATCTGGATATACTTAACAAAACAAGATCACAACATTAGATAAAATGCCCCTCAGCCTGAACTGGGGTAATTGTTCAGAAGATCCTATGGTTTTCACAGGTTAATATTAGGTATGCCAGTACTATAAAAACAGTTCACGTTATGTAGATTACAATATATTTGGTAACACTAACCTTGCCATTTCCCGCCATTCAGCGTCGTCACCTTCTCGCAGGCAGATTTCATCCAGTTCTGTAAATAAGTCATGTGGAATGTGTTCTTCATCGTCATCTTCTGTCCCAAGGATAAACTGAACCCTTTGAGATGGAGTATCTGCAATTATAGCACACTATCAGCATTTGTAATTTATGGCATGGGGACTTAAAACACAATTTTTAACTAGAGGTATCAAAACCCAAATGATATAGAGATATGAGTTATAATATAGAAATATAGGTAAATAATACCTAATTTCTAAATATATAAAATACAATTGAAAACCATATTCTCTACAATTACTGAACCAAAAACTAAAGTGAGAAAAATCAACCTGATGTATCAGATGGCATGCAGGTAACATTGTCAGTAACAGTACCTCAATTCCCTGTTTTGGTAGCAGAAAGACAACAGCAAAAATCCTTACTAGTTTTATATACCTCCTATGTGTATTTGCCATTTTTATATCAATAACTATGAATTTCTTTCGGGTGCTCAATTTTTAACTATTCAAACATTTTACATCTTTTTAGCTATATGGGTGCCAAGACTGGGTATTATGATAAAAAAAAGTTTCATAAGGGTATATGTTATGGCAAGAGTTGTGTATGTCACACATTTATGTCTTTATACCATTTTACACTTATTAAAGGCAGTCATTTTGTATTCTATTATCCTTGCACCTGTAAAGAATATTTAAAGAATTTCATAAAGAATTATCTTTAAAATGTGCTAGATAAAAAAGCCAGTTAGACAAGATTTTCTGCTTCTATCAAGGATTCAGATCTGTCAATAACTTTTTTAACTCATGGCAATATACTGTTATACATTAGTAAAAACAGTAACATTTCACTGATTAAATTTTCCTTGTTCACAGCTAAACTGTCTTTTGAAACAAACGCAGTCTACTTCTTTATTTACTTTTCCCTGGTGCAGCTAGGAACTGTTTCTAGCAGAAATGATCAATCACAAATCAGCTAAAGGAAAACAAATATGACAATTGAATAAAGATTTCTATTATCAAGGAATGACCTGCACTGGAAGACAGATAATTGCCTGGCTAAAGCTTCCTTACTTTGGTGGAAATACCCTTTATCATATAATTGCGCCCTTTGCCTTGCCAGTCTTAAGACGTTGTTATTGTATCACATTTTATATAAGAGACACAACAAATGAAAAGCATTACCGTATGTAGGAGATTCCCGTCCATCTTCTAAACCTGAGTCCCGTTCCCTGTCCCTTTTTCGGTGCTTGTGTCCACGATGTCGGTGACTGTGACGGCGATGGCTTTTCCTGCCACCAAGTGGTACATGAACTCCGATGAATAATGTTCGATGGCCTACACAAATAAAAGAAGATGTTAAGGTCCTTAGAAAGTAAGAACAATTAGGTTTCCATTAAGAATATGCAAAATAGAATTTAACAGAACACAAATATTAGTTGTCTTCGCACCAGACTACCAACCAAACTGCCCCCACCTATGTCAACCTGTACCTGAGGGGATGGAAAAGAAAACTTTTTTCCAGTGATGCCTTGTCTAAGTACCTCCCCCACATTATGTTATGGCGAAGGTACATTGACGACATGTTTATGCTTTGGACTGGTACAAAAAAAATTGTTTGCTGAATTTATGGAACAACTGGGCAATAATTCTTACAATTTAATATTTACATATCAGTGTAGCAGTAGTTCTAAATTACCATTCCTTGATATAGAAATCTATATTAATCCTGATCTTTCTTTGTCTTCAAATCTGTATCGTAAATCCACCACAGGGAACACTATTCTGTTGGCAAGTAGTGCACATCCCAAACATTTGATAAGAAACATACTGTATTTTCAATAGTTAGGAGTTCATAGAAATTGTTCAAACGACTATGAATTTGGGATAGCCGCAAAAGAACTAGAGCAAAGATTACTAACAAGAGGATATAGTCGAAAACTATTAAAAAAGAGATATCAGAAAGTAAAAGACAAATCTAGATCAATGATTTTTTTACAGTTCTTCCTCTAAAAAAGAATTGACAAACAGAAAAATGAATAATGTAACAAGATTTTCGGATAATCATGAAGAATTACGGAATATATGTGAGATTGGTCCCTACTTACTTCAGATCCTTCCATAAAGAAATATGTGTCCCCTTACCAGCAGATTACCTTTAGAAGGTTGCCCTCCCTTAAGGACAAATTGGATAAAATCATACACATTTCATGGCAGATACATTTCAGGTGGATTTTGTGGCTCTAATATGTTTTCATCCCGTGTATTGCTCTCTGCCACCCTCCCTGCCTCCCAGCTGTCAAATTGAAGGAACTATGGTTTCCTGGTTCAATGTAAGGTATTGAATTGTTTGAATTGTAATGTGAATTTGAATTGATATGTTTATTTTGGGCCATGTCATCATTGTATTTATTATTTTTAATTATATTTTTTTCTCTCTTCTTGAAGAAGTGGACGTGATCCACAAAACGTGTCGAGGATAGCATGTCTCTGTTACTTGAATGCTAAAGATAGCATGCATGTCTGTATACATGCTAGTATTTTTGTGTTTTTTTAAAATAAGATGTTTTTATAACGTTATCTGGTCATATTTTTTAAATTCAATGTATTAGAATCATATGGTTAAAAAATCTTTTTGTAAAGCGAAACGTGGAATATATGGTGCTTTAAAAGTCCCAAATGTATTTTTTAAAGTATTAACGTGGTAATTTGTAACTGGATATGGCACATGATGATAAACTTAATGTAGGGAACCTCTACAAATAAGGTATACATGTATACCAACCAAACATACACACACACAAGACCTGATTTATTAAAGCTCTCCAAGGCTGGTAAAGATAGACTATCACGGGGAAACCAGGGTGATCAAACAAACCTTGAAAAGATTTCTTAAAATAATTTGCTAATAATAGGCAAATGTTCTCAATCCATTGCGGGTTTGCTGGGTCACCCAAGTTCACCTATGATAGTCCATCTTCTCCATTTGTTGAGAGCTTTAAAAAAATCAGGCCCACTATTTCAAATCAGGTGAAATTCCATGGAAATTAGGGGAGATTGGGTCTGCTGTTGAGCAGGAGGCAGAATGCTGCGGCTCACTGTAGTCTAAAATGATCCTTACAGTTTACATTAGTTAAAAGCATTCTGAAAAAGGACAAACGGGAGGATAATCGGGATGTTTTTCTTTTTTGTTCTGTGCTCTTCTGTATTATTGCATAGAGAAGACATACTTTTATAGGTTTTGCTTGCTGTGCTCTACATTTTTATAGCACAGGTAGAAGAAAAAGTTTTGACAAGTTTATTTTTATGTGTTCTACAGTTTTATAGAACAGTAAGGAATATGAGGTATAAATGTAGTAGCAAAACAAAAAATGTTTATTCCATTAATCTCTATGAATTCATCGTAGCAGAAAACATTTCAATAATCTTAATACAGATTCCCCTGCCTGACTTCAGTGTGCTGAGTATCAGATGGTGGCAGGGTGTTTTTAAAACAACCTAACAAATAAAACTATGATAGTTTCAGTTCGTGTAAAATAAAAAAATATTATATATTATTTATAATCATGCATGCAAAATCCTTTCTTAAGGCCAATTGATGTATTATGATGTGATTTGAATTTTAAAAAATCTCCCTTCCCTATGTTTATATTATTTGTCATGCATCTGTCAGAAGATAACATGTAGTAGAGCTCATTAATTGATCTAAATGAAGTGTGCAGAAGTGTACTACAAACATATATTCCTTAGCACTTGACAGAAATTTACAAGACTACTTTACATTTTACTGTCTCCCAGAGGTATAGTATGATAATCAGAATTTTGAAAACTGTATAATGAACACGAGACATTTCTTCAAAGTTCTTTCTGTCATGCCTAGTTTTTGCTTGATGCCAGATGTCAGCTTTGTAGACATGTCATTAAATACTCTGTGTTCTTCCTCCCCCCCCCCCCCATCTATTAAAAAAAAAACAGCCTTTACTGTATCAGATAAGTAATGTCTAGATCTTGCCTGTTGCAATGAAACAACCATTACTTACAATACCTGATATTTTTTTAATAAATAAGAGGTATTTGTGTGTTCTCCTCTGACGAATGATTAGCTACAACGAGTACCTTTACTTGTGTTTATTGTGGATGGGCAAATTTGCTATTATAAAAATGTAAATATTCTCCACTGGGCAACATTAAAATAATGTTAAGACTCACAGTCCTACTTTACAATGCTGCAATTGGTGAGACAATGGCCGTGATTTAATAAAGCTCTCCATGGCTGGAAAGGATACACTTTCATCAATGAAGCTGGGTGATCCAGCAAACCTGTAATGGATCTAGTTCAGGAGTCATAACATTAACTAGGAAATAGCAAATGAGAAACTGTCCAAGAACACATACAACTAGAAAAGGGCTGAAAGAGAAATCAGGGGAGCGGAGCTGACAACTCCGCTCCCCTGATTTGTATTGCAGGTCTCAATAATTCGGTCTCGCCGTCCGAATTTACAAAGGTAGTTCATGCCTACTCCCCGTTCTGGCCGCAAGGCCAAATTTCATAAATTTGCTCGCTCATCCCTAATGGCCACAAAAGTGGGTGTGAGAGAAAGCAGAGATTTGGCCAGGCACAGAAGAGGAAATAGGAAAGAGCTGGCAGATAAAGCAAGCCTATTTAATGTGGCAGAAAAAGAAGCAAAGCTAGAAGGAAGTGAATCTTTCACTCGCATCAAAAAATAAAAAAATGTGATTGCAATGTTGTTGGCATTAAAGTTGCATGAAAGTCTCCTTCCTAAATAATGTCTCCTTCCTAAATAATGTTCTTGTGCATCCAAAACCTTTTATCCTGGATACACATTATATAAACTACAGATAAAGCATATTTTAAGTTTAGTTATTTTGTCAAGCATGAAAAACTATATACCTTAACTATGTCTCTGTTCTGTGGAACCTTAGGTTTCCTCCAGAAGTTGCTAGAGGTTCCTTTTGAAATGGGCAATTTGCACCTCTCAGGTCAGTGTAACTGATGCCAATGACCTTCCTTGACATTCCTTCCACTGGCTAGATATATAAGAGACATTCTTCCCATTCACAGCCATGCTAATGTTTTATGAGTTGTGGATATAATCATTATAGCAGGGGTTCCATGAAGACATGAAAGTTATTTCAAGGGGTTCTCCTGCATTGAAAAGGTCAAGAAACATTGTTTTAGGCAGTCAGCAAAGACCAAAAAAAAGGTATGTAGCTTTCCATATTTCAGAGGAGAATGAAGTACCTTCACCTCCATTCCCTACCAAACCCACCCCGGGGGTTCTTCCATCCTTATTTTCTGCAGGAATGGATGGGGCAAAATTAAATAAGTGGATCTTGCATGGAGTGCAGGTTCCTCTTTAAGGCACCTTCTCTACATCCCTATTGTTATATTATCATCTTAGTACCATTGTCAGATTCTCTTTGAGGCCCTACATTTTGTTGATCCGCTCAACCCCAATAAAGAAATTGCTCTATAACACAAATCCCCCCTTTCCAAAGCGTTGCAATTTCTCATAATCACCATAAGCTTTGAATAACTTGTAAACAATAATAATTACTTAAACATATGTGCAAGGCTGGCAGATCTTAATGAGAACATGATTGAGATGTTAGCGTATGAGAAGGAGTTTAATGTACACCGCAATGTCACCTTCAGCAGCAGCAACAAATTAAATACAGTAATTAAAGTTGAAACCATTTTAATCAGGTAACACATTTCTGGGATAACTGAAACAAAAGTATATTGTTAATTTAAAATCTACACCCAGGGAACATAAGCAGCTTTGGCGAAGGTTTTATGGTTCTATTTACAACTGTTTTTTACACACCAAATCATAAGCTCACTGGGCTGTAAACAACAGGTAATAAAATGTATGTTTTAATTTTTAAGGGATTAAGGAGCAGTTACAGGCAACAAGTAGAAGCAATCTGCAAGCTAATAATGCTATCCTGGCCATGCTGCAGCTGTGCTAATGTTGGAAAATTCAATCCATTTATTGTAACCAAAGTTTTGTGTAATCCACTGCAGCCAAAATGCAATAAAAGACCCCAAGGGATCACTGTCTCCTTTATCAGCAACTTTAATTTTTAAGCCAGGTTTAAATCCTAGTGAAGGCTTTGAGATATTTTTATTAGAATTCAACCAAAGCATAATTATTGATCTCTGGAGGTCTTGATATAAAGTTAAACCACAGCAAATAACTCCACCATCGTTAGTTTTGTGGGTTTCCAAGATCAACAAAATTATGGCATTTTTATGGATAAATTTACTACACGTTGAGCATCTTGGGAACATAATAGTACCTCTTCCAACTGGAAATCAAGGCTAGGTTCCCCTCCCCAAACATCGAATTGCTAACCTTGGGTCACTTCCACTACACTTCCAAATAAATGGTGCCCACACACACACACACACACACACATTTTCCTCCCCAAGTTCCTGCCCATTCTGCCTTTAATTCAGATTTCATGTTTTCTTTATTTTTCTTTTTTCTTTCCTTTTTATATCCTGGTTTGTTATTGTTATTCTGATGTTTGCATTGTTATTTGAACTTTTTTTTACATTTTTGTTTGGATCTTTTTTGTTGTACAAAGTATATGTTATATTTTTCTATGCCTTTCTTAATGAAAAAATATTGAATCATAAGGTTGAACCACAGGTAAATAACAAAATATACCAATGAACTGCATATATCAAAGTTGTTTTTCTTGCATTTCTGTCCTATGATATGGACACAGATATACCAGATAATAAAACCATATTGGTGACCTGACTTTTTTCTGCTACAGTTAACAAATACAGCCTGGTCACCTCCCCACCCACAGCCTGTGATAGGATAGTAAAGACTCAACATTATACGCACTCACCTCTCCTTCTACTAAATATTTCCAGTTTGTATGCATTGCAAAATTAGCTCCTGGTTCTGCTATGCAGGGATTAGTCTGATTCTAAGTCAATATCAGGTACTTAAACTAATTGCAATTAAAAAAGATTTTAGAACATTTTTTTAATAAAAGCTAACTGCTACCTTGTGTTTTTATATCTGTCTGGGGATCAGCTATAAAGCTAAACTCAAGGCCAACAGATGACATACTGAGATTAAATACACATATAAGAGCTGTTCTACCTGCCAAATGATTGTATTTCTATGTTTGAATCCTTCTATTTACACAGTTCTGTCACACAGCACAGGTCTACATGGTACAGCAGAACACCTAATATTCAACGCCATTCAGTAACACAGATATCCTCACTATACATGTACATTGTCTTGAACTGCACCATGACTAATTGGTTCTACGTGCTGCTTCTACCTTCCTCAGTCTGAGTTCTACCATACAATTGCTGCAAGGAGCTGATACCATGTCAAATTTAGGTACTTAAACTGCATACATTTAGGCAAATACACTTAATGATGTATTAATAAACACAAACGCAAATTAATTTGTGCTTTCCTATAATCTGCCTGCAGTTCAGGCTATGCTAGAAGCCCTAGATTAAAAAAAAATGTAAGACTCCCCTAGAGAAATGACAGTAACAATAAATGATAATTGCCATAAATTCATGTAAGCAAATCCTGCAAGATATAAAGGTTGCAATTAGAAAGACATTTTTTTAAATCCTTGAATAAACCTAACAACACGGTTACATTCAATTTAAAGCATTTATTTCTGCACAAAGCATTAGAAAAGCTTGTTGATGTAGAACTGAATGTTCTGGAACGCAGTGTTTCCCCAAGCCTTGCCGAAGACCACGACAGAAAAAACTGTAACCTAATAAACACGGTTTGTCTTACAGAATATTAATCAGTGGGGGAAGCTGACAGGTGGATTTGCTTTCTTAAAAGAACCTCAGTGCTCCTGTAAACACAATTATGGAAATGAGAACGCTCCATACGGATCTCATTGTTATTTACCACAAGGGCTTGTTCAGATTGTTGTTTTTCCAGCAATGCCGCTGAGGTTGACCAATGTCAACCAGTTCTCAACCTCCCCAAAGCCCTGATTATCATTCAAATGAAAAGGAGCAGCTTGGAGCTTTTTGGTGAGCCTCTCCCATAACCAGCAAGTATGCACAGCATATGTGTTAATTATGGCAAAATTTTATGTGCAGCTGCCATGCAACAATGGTAGGTTCGGGACCTGTCAATGCCGTATCAGAAGAAGCTGCCATCTTCATGACGACCAGTGACCACTCCTATTTGGCCACTGGATGCCCACTGATTATGTAACTCCTGCATATGCGTCAAAGTGTATGCACCATATGAAGAGCTAAAAGCCACCAGGAGATGCAGCCTATTTTTTTTTTAACAAAGCATATCTTGTATGTCAATTAGTTCTAGCTCCTGGTTGCAACCTTTTGTTGTTCTGAACAATGTCTGTGATAGGAATGCGCTCCTTACAGCAAACAGATCTTAGAAAAGAGGAAGGGTAAAGGTACTTGAAGTGACAAACACAGATGGTGCCATGTAGAACTCATGAAAAAAGAAGACAAGTCACCAGCACTCCAAAGTATAGGATTCTTGCTTTATTGTAAAAGCATTGTCACAACATGACCATAGAGTTGTAGTGTCACTACGTTACCTTGAGGAAAGGATTCCGCACCACCCTGAAATGTTGATTTTCAAACATGTTGTGACAATGCTTTCACAATAAAGCAAGAATCTTGTACTTTGGAGTGCTGGTGGCTTGTCTTCTTTTTTCATGAATTCTACATGGCACCATCTTCTGTTTTCTTTTGTTGTTTGGGAGTTTTTTTTTACAGAGTCAGAGTTTCAGTGCATGTTTCAAGATGCTTCATGCAGAATTTCCAACTCCAACTGCTTTTTTTAAGTTCTCTAAAAGCTTGGCTTCTTGTGCAACAAAAATGAACCGCTCCACACCTGAACACCCACAAAAAAACGACTGCCAAGCAGGTGACAAGCTACATTTATTTGTACTGTTCTGCAACCCCTGGCTGAACAAGTCTTAAAGGTTTCCTTATCTTAAGCAGATGGCACTTACTGAACAAGAAAGTAAGATAACTGATGCAGCATGAATCAGTTGAACTGATTTACTAAAGGAATTTAGTCTGTTCACTTACCAAGGTAAATTGTAACCTTGTAATGGGTAATTTACTGAGCTTAGTGAATGTGGTGATAGTTTGCTTTGCAAAAATTCACATTCACATGCAAGTATATGCAAAAATCAGGATTTCTTCTTCCAAATGATTGGGTGGTTAAAGACAGAACAGCTTCAACACATGTACAAAGCTAACTGAATGTACAAGAATTAGGACACTGTCGAGAAAAACTCTAAAGTAGATTTAGGAACACCATTTAACATGTCTGTATATTCTTTTTTTTACATACAAATGGAGTAAGTACTTATACATTGTTTTATTATCATTGTTTTAGTATCACAGCAAATTGGGAAAAGGAAGGTTAGAAAAAGAGAGCTCTGGTGCATGCACATTTAATTATTTATTGTTATTATTTTTTATTATTTTATTTTTATTATTATTATTTTTTTTAATAATAACCTTTATATATTACACAGCTTAAAGGTAGGTAACCTGTCAACAAGCTGAAGGCAGGGAGGTGACACCATTGTATTCCTTGTGGTAGGTTAAGACCTGCAGCTGGAACCATGCCAGCCACTTGGCTGCTCATACATCAGCGCTGGTTCTTTCAATCCAGCATTTGCAGATTAGTCAGAGGATGGCAGTGAGCAGTATGGAACCACTTACTGCCAACCTCAATAATTTTCTACTGGGCTGCTAAAAGTAGGCAATGTACATAGCATGTCTCCTGTGGCAGCTGATCAGTGGCATGAGCATGCCGTAACTTCACTGCAACCTCAACACCAGTCTGAAAAAAGAGTGGGTTATTAAATCTGTTTGATAAGTTAAAAAAAAGCTTAAACCATAAACCTTGAGCTGATACTGTCCTTTACTTACTAGCAATGCTGACTTTATCAGTTGAAAACAAAATAGAAAAAGCTTGGGAAATAGGAAATATTATGCAACCACAATGGCTCGTTAGTGGTCAGAAGAAGAAAGAACAATGGCAACCTCCTATCAAGGAGTGCAGATAGGTAAGTACCACAGCTTTAATTCTGCTTTAGCTCTGCAACACACTATGATGCAGGGTAACAGACTACTGTGCAATGTGGTGGGGTGAGTTGCCTAAAATTAGTTAGGTTTGAGCTGGACAAAGTTGTGTCTTTATGAACTGTATGTTACCATAAAAAATAAATCCCATTATCATTTCCAGTGAGTGGTATTACACCACAGGTGTAAAGCCAGCCATAATCACACCCATGCTTGACTACACAAAATATTTGCACTGGCTTGGCTGGCACATTGGAAGCCACCACTGAATGATGCCAAAAGCACTGTGCATATTTCAGAAACCCAACAATGAACTTGCAAGAGTCGCCAGTCAGATTCCCAATCAACATATTAAAACATTTAGAAGAAGCCATGAAGTGTGACTGGCTGCTACAGAAATCATAGGACTCTATTTTAATGACCCCTATAAATTGATGAATTGACAATTTGCTACAGTTGAAATGATACCAAAATTTTCAAAACTATCTCTACAACTTTTTTTTTTTTTGGAAAACTATTTTTTTTTTCACTTTGAACCAATCACCTTTTCTGTGTATTTATTACTCTAAAAAAAACTCAAAAATATTATTTTTTCCCTCCAAATGAATAAAATGTATTTTACAGCTCTAAAGAGAGAAATTACATATTTCCCTATTAACAAAAAACGTGAAAAGCTTTTAGCTCACGTTCTACAAAATAAATCTTAAAAATGCTATAAAGATAATATGCTGAATGTGTGCAATTTACTTTGAAAAGCTGGGAACAAACATATAATTAAAGCATGTTAGAATGTGAGCACTAAAATAACAAGCCTAGGGGCAAATCAGAGAAAAATTAAAAAAGGTAATAGTAATAAATAGCCCTGGTAATTATATTCATTGTGATGTGTTTTAACAACTGTGGAGTGAAGCTATTACATATAATTGAAAATGTATTCCGTTTGTGTTAAAGCTGAACTCCAGGCAGATATAAAATGCCACCAATGAATGCAGCTTTGTATTCAATGATTAATCAATACATTTTTTTTTAATCCAGATAGTGTAAGTACCTGAATTTCCATTGCTATTAACCTACTTCAGTACCCTGTATGGCAGAGTGAATTAGCAGGAAGACACAATGGGCCTGATTTATTATACCTCGCCTGGAGAGACTGAAGAAGATAGGCTATCATGGGGGAACCTGAGTGATCCAGCAAACTGGAATGGTAAATATTTGTCAACCCAGTTGTAAATATTTGTCAACTAACAGCAAATGATTTTAAAGAAGCCTATTCCAGGTTTGCTGGATCATCCGGGTTCTCAATGATAGTCTTTTGTCCCCAGTCTTGCAGGGATTTATTCAATCAGGCCCAATGTTATGTTTACAGCAAAACAAGCACTACACACCAACCCAAAATCCATCCCAACAATGATATATCGTGGAGAGATCATTATGCTTTAGGCTACATCTATATGGCCTGTTTCCCCTAAACTTTAAATACAGCTTTTAAATACCCATGCTTGAAATTCCCATTCATTCCAGCTCACACCAGAGCATTTTGGGTGTTTCCTATATGGGATGCAAAGAAAATGCAGCCTACAGCCAGGACAATATTAAAATAGCCACAAACATGTGAAAAGCCTATAAAAGTTCATAAATTCTCCAAACACCCGCAAATACAAGAATGGGGCATTTTACCTATTAGCGGTTTTGCAATGCTAAGATTTCTGAATCCCCATGCCTGCCCTGCCCTGATCTGCATTGTCACCTCCTATTTACTTTTGCATTGTTTTTTTCTTTGTTGTGGTTACAGTTGTATTTTTTATTACAAAAATTGTAATAAAAACATGATTCATAAAAAAAGAATGGGGCGTTTGTGGAGGTTAAAAAGCATTTGCAAGTGTTTATGGCAACTTGTGGGGCATTTTTTTGCCATTTGTTTAGTGTTTATGCCTCTGCCACCTCTTCTCTGCCACATAGTTTGGTTCAAATGCCTTTAAATACCATTAAAGCTCATACAATAGCTGTATGGGCATTTATAAGCATTTGAAAGTAACATCAGAGTAGACTCCCCCTAGGGAAGCTTTGCCACCTCAAGGACTGAAAAGCTTCCAATTACAAATGAAACAATTTATTATTACCCAAATGCTCTGAGAGATATTACAGAAAAATGTCAAGGTGGCGGTTTACCAGCTAAGGCATAACAAGAGCTGACTGATGAAAAAACACAATGAGCTAAAACTAGAACAAAATGGCTTAGACAAAAAAAAAATTGTGTTCTAGAATGACCAAGTCACAGTCCAGACCTCAGCTTAACTGAAACACTGGGATATGGCCTGCAGGAAGTTGTCTGCAAGACATATTGATGAACTAATAATGTTCTGTAGGAACAAATGAACTACGACTCTTTCTGGCCATTACACAAGTCTGATTACTAGCTACAGGAAAGGTTAATCGCCAATAGTTTCTCCCAGTTCCTCTGCACAGGCCTGGAGTGTCAGTGAATTAATATTTCCTGGCCCTCATATTGATCTTCAACATGACCAGAAAAATGTATGTGAATCTTGAGGACTGACCTGCTGCAAGTCAAAAATCCAAGAATAAGGAGTATCTGAGTCCAGAATGTGTACTGTGCACACTTGAATGTCCAAAGACTTGCCACAGGTTTCCCACTTAGCAAATTTAAATTGTGCGGGTTTTTTGTTTTTACAACAAAAAGGTGGTTGCATTATTTGCTGATGGAATGCTCTTCATATTGGATGCCAAATTACCTTGTTGGATGCCAACCTTCGTTAATGGCCAGAAGACATTATTTACACATGTGAGTTTCTTAGATTTCCTTTGCTCCAGGGCTTAAGATATTTTTGCCACACTGACCTTTGGGAATATCATTTCACAGCTGCTAGGACAGTAATGAAAACTTGAAATTGTAATTTCATTAACATCAAACTGAAATGGTAAAACTGACAGTTGGTGTCAGCAATTTGTTTCTTTCTGCGGCTCATTAAACAGCTACATCCATCCAAAGCTATGTACCGTACAGATCGTTTGGAAACTGTTGATATGATGCTTCTGGAACACAGAGTGTTCTGTGGGTGTTTCAAATTTAGGATAATAGTTTAGAGGGGTTTTTTAGTTGTTGACAATGTAATATCATAACACAGCTTTAAGACCTAAATTTAAGTTTAAAGGGCTCAAAATGCATTAGCGATAACACCACTGTCACTTTGGCCTGATTGAGCAAGGAACATCAGAGGGAAAAGAGAGTGAGGAAATGCTTCTTCCGGAAATGCAAAGCACAGTGCAATGGGATGTCAGCTCCTCTGTCTGCTCCAATACTCTGTATATTGCACAAGAAAAAGGAATGAATCCTAGATGGGTGACATATTTTAAATGCTTTTAGTTTCCACTCCCCTTAGAAAGGTGAAAAGGTACAGGGGAAAAAGTCCAGGTTTAGTATAGCAACCAAGGTTTGCATGTTTGACAGAAACTACCGGTATTCAAGTGTCCCAGGCTCTGGAATGAATAGGAACGTTGGGTGAACCTTTTGATTTTACCCCAGAACCTGCCTAGAAAGACCAGAACCGTCAGCCAGAAAGACCTGGTGTGCTAGGGGTTAACTGTCCTGGCAGGTGGACCCTTATGTTCCAGGAAGGTGTGGGATAGAGGAGTGTGGCCATGCTCAGGTGTTCTAACCTACAATCCAGGTTTGGAGCTTAGACCCTGGAACCATAGTGGAAAGAACCGAGCAGTAGAAGCTACACTCCCTAAGTTTGGGATACTTTAGGTGCCTTTTTGCTAGTTTGGGACTTTATTTAAGTTTTTTTGCCTGACGGCTTGTATTTGGTTACCATTCTGCTGAAAAAAATCAACATTTTTACTAAACAACAAGTATACTTAAAAGCTATATTTGCATTCAATGAACAGCATTCATTTAGACTGTACGGTTGTAAATTGTGTGCTGCATTGATCTCGATTTTCCCAAATATCAATATCAAGGATGCCTGAGTGCCATTTGCCTTTTTTACAGTCAGGTTGAGTGATGCTGAGCATCATTAAACTTTAAAGTCTGAGGACATCTTTAGGTTCCTGCGGGGAACAGCTACAAAATTAAGGTTCATCTTTTTTTTCAGGCTGATACAGTAATTTTAGGGAAATGTGTTATTCTTTATAGTTGTAAAATCCTTTTTACTGAGTTCCAGTAAACACACATACACACTGTAGATATTATTATTATTATTATTATTATTATTATTAATAATAATTATAAACAGGAATTAGATAGCGCCAACATATTACGCAGCGCTGTACATTAAATAGGGGTTGCAAATGACAGACAGATACAGACAGTGACACAGGAGGAGAGGACCCTGCCCCAAAGAGCTTACAATCTAGTAGGTGGGGGAATTTACACACAATAGGAGAGTGATATGTAGTGGTGGGAAGTAGTGATGGTTTCAAAAGACAGAAGAAGATGGGTAGGCAAGTTTGAAAAAATGGGTTTTGCATGCTATTTTAAATGAGCAGAAGGCAAGCCGAATATGATGAGGAAGACCATTCGAGAGAGTTGGGGCAGCTCTAGAGAAGTCTTGTATCCGTGCGTGTGATGAGGTTATGAGTGAGGAAATCATTAGTAGGTCATTGAAGGAGTGGAGAGAGCAGCTGGGGGAGTACTTTTTTATCAGCTCACATATGTAAGTGGGACAATAACTGTGAAGGGATTTGAAGGCAAAGCACAGGAGCTTGAATTTGATTCCAAGGTGAAATGGAAGCCAGTGTAGAGATCTGCTAAGAGATGCAGCGGAAGAGGAGCGGTGGGAAGGATGGATGAGTCTGGCTGCAGCATTCATAATAGATTGTAGAGGAGAGAGTCGGGTTAGTGGAATACCAGAGAGGAGGTGGTTACAGTAGTCCAGACGAGAGATGATAAGAGCATGTACAAGGAGATTGGTGGTCTCAGGGGACAGGTAGGGGCGGATTTTGGAGATGTTGAGCAGGTGAAAGTGACAGGACCTAGAAATGTTCTAAAAATGGGGGGTAAATGAGGGCAGAGTCAAAGGTGACACCAAGACAATGTTCCTGAGGGGAAGGCCGAATAACAGTGTTGTTAACAGTTAGATATATGTCAGGGGGGAATGATGATGAGTTTGGTTTTATCCAGGTTGAGTTTCAAAAATCGGTCAGACATCCATGATGAGTGGGCTGACAGGCAGCATGAGACCTTATCCAGGACTGAGGGAGACAAGTCAGGGGTGGACAGATAAATTTGAGTGTCATCAGCATACAGATGGTACTGTAAAGCAAAGGAGAATAGGAGAGAGGAGGTGTACAGAAAGAAGAGAACCGGTCCAAGGACTGACCCTTGGGGAAAACCAACAGGAAGGAGAGTCGGTGAGATTTGTATTAGAAGGGGGTGATCAACAGTGTCAAAAGCAGAGGAAGGATCAAGGAGAAGAAGCAGGGAAAAGTTGCCTTGAGACTTAGCTCTGATAAGGTCGTTGGCCACTTTATAAATATCTTTATAGACACATAGATATCCTATGTGTCCTTCAAATAACGTAGAAGAAAAAATAGAAATACCATGAGTATGCTTTAAAGGTGTTAGTTTTGCCCAATTTCTTTACATGGGCAATAGATATTCCATTGTTACTATTAATAATTTTTTATTAAATATACTACTTCTATTATTATATTAAAGTGGAGCTAAAGGTAAAGCAGCAGCGGCTAACCAATGGCTGAAAAAGGAAGACAGTGGGTCCAGAAGAAGAATATTAGTGGCAATGTGACTGAAAATAATTTGCACATTTCGGTTTTAATCAATCAGCCCAATTAGAATTAGTTTTTACTTCCTAATTACTATTACTGAATGTAATAAAAGAATCCCTGCAAGTCTTTAAAGGTTCAGGTTTTTAAGGATCAGAGCACCAATACTATGATTTATTTGCATATAATGGTATTATGTAGCCAGATCTCAAAAGTAAAGATAGATTTTAAGTAAGCATAATAAGGTGACTGTAGAGCTAAAAAAAACGCAGGCAATTTGATGAATTGAGAAGATGTGATGGAAGGAGAAATACTGGTGTCTGCTTGGGCTCTTAGATCTCATGGGTATTTAGCCAGCTGCCATTTCTGTATCAGTATTGGAATCCTAGCAACAAAATGCGAGGATTCCAATATTCTAATGTTTAATCATTAGCCCCTCCATAAAAAACAACCCCTGTTGCAACCTCTCAATGAAAGTCACAGCAATGAGTTCACCTAACTGCCCTTCTCATTGTGGATTGTTGGATGAAATGTATTTCATGTTTCTGCAAGGCAAATGGAACAGTGGGGGAGTAATGAGATGGTTAGTATAGGCAATGGGCATATTGTTGTCCTCTGCAAGGACAAAGCATATCAAAATATTTATATTTTTGGCTAGTACTGTAGGAGGCTGAATGCAATGCAAAAGTTCTAACAAGATACAGATAAGAAGAAAGAGCAAAGTAATAGGGGGATCCTCTATCATCACTCCTCAATTTTTTCCAATTACAGACCAGGAAGGAGCAAAGGCTGAAAGGGTTCCTAACTGTAGCACAGAATTAGATCTCCTGCCATGCAAAACAAGACTGTGCAGAAATACAAATTGTTAATTAGGTGAGACAGGTATATTCCTCTAATTAGAAATTATACTATATATAATCTCTTTATGTCATATTTATTACATATATATACCATGGATGAAAATATTATAAACATTAGATAGAAAAATAAATGCTATGCTGTTTTGATAAAGTAAACCTACCACCACCAAGTCCCACAATGCTTCACTGCAGTATGGGCTGGAGATAAATAGCTTGCAAAACACAACCATCTGTCAGCACATGTCCTAGTTTTCCTATAAACGCAAAATCTGCTCAGCTTAAGTTTTTTCTCTGATTCCCCCTGTAAAAACAGCCAGAAATGATAAAATGGCAATGATTGATCCATATCCAAATGTTGGAATGTAATGTGAGTGTTATTACAGAGATTAATGTGTACAGATCAGCTGAGATGATGGATAAAAATGGAAGCTTGGCATGGTCATTTCTGCTTTATGGCTTACAAACTCCCAGAAAAGAAATAAATTAATACATATTTGGCCAATACAAATAAGACATCAAACACTAGTAGAGGTTAAATGAAAACCATGGCAGGTTAACTAATGCAATATTAAGTCACAAGAAAATCTCTTTCCTCCCAAGAGTTTTAAATCACATCCATGATCAACCTACAAGAGCCCAGAAATCCCATTCCAAATATTAAAGATTCTTAAAGGACACAACTAAAAAATTCACACCATAAAGTTGAATTCTTTAAGCATGTTGAAATATTTTACATCTTTTATTAATTTATTGCATCTATAGTTAGTTTCTATAGATGGCTACAACTAGTTCTTGTGAAACAGATTTATTCAACTCACTGTAAATATATTGCTTCTTTTTCTTAGTGGGGTGCTATATCCATTTGCTTTATTGCCATACAATACAATACAAAATTCAATACAATTGTCCTAGGGATAATCAGCACTCCCACCTAAATCACTGTTTTATTTGTTTTATATAAGGAAAACAAGTTTAATTGAAAATGTCTTTGAAATTCAATGAAACAAAGAGGCTACATATATATATATATATATATATATATGTGTGTGTGCTTTATATCAGTGACTTGGGGCCATGGGCCTGAGGAGGGACTGGGGCCTTCATGCAGAAGCACACTTTGCACCTCCTGTACTTTAGTATATATATATATAATCCACCCATCCTCCAAAATGAGATCAGACAAAGGCAACGGCAGGAGCAGACAAGGGCCTACAAGTCCTATACATAAGATTTGAATAGGTTATCAAAGGTTTTCATTGTAATCCTTTCCATTTGCATGTTCTTATATCAAATGTACAGCTGGAAACAACTATTACCTAATTACCACAGCAGTAAAGACTGAATGGGACTGGAATACCTTCATCACATATCCCAGTAGTCTGTGGACTGATCCTTCTGCTGTGGGATTTTCTCTAGTGTAAAAAACAAAAATGCTAATCTCACACATACTCAGTGTGATCACCCCCTTTTACATTACATTGTAGGAACATGTGGGTACATGTACATGTAGGAAGAAGATAGCTGTGTTCAGCATTGTAATGAAAAAGGAAGAGAGAACGGCACGGGACCGACTGGATAAGGATTGCGAAGAGATCAACAGCTTTCCATCTATAAGGGTAAGTGTAATTTAGTTTTTGTTTTTTAATGACAGTTCCACTTTAAGGGAAACCTCTGCTGGGAAATAAACATAGATGTTTTTCCTGACTTTATTATAAACTAGCAGCCCTGCTGATCCTTCAATATATAAGAAACAATGATTCAAAAAGCATTAAAAAATTTAAGACTCAATATTTATATCTTGCATGTTCCTACATGGACCCAACTATGACTGGTTTTCACATTAGAGATGAAGCCAGATTAAGGGTTTCAAAAAATTTTTGTAAATGCTTGCTGCGCATGATGGAGGGTTTTAGGGTTATTCTTCAAGCTAAAGTCTATATGAACAGGACCATAATCAGAGAAATTCAATAAAATATTCTATATGAAAGATAAAATGGAGAGTTAAAACAGAAAATGTCTTACATTACATTAAACTACACTACTACATTGAACTCCAGTAAATATAATGTCTTTTCTAAGCATATCTGCAATTATATATCATATATATCATATGCCAATATTAAAATTTAAACTTAATATTATATATTAATTATTATTATAAAATTGCAGAATTCCTAATTATCTTGTTACATATACTTTAAATATCAATGCATTCCTGAAAGGAAGAAAGGAAGACTTTTATTACGAATCCTGAATGCTTTTCAAGAACATAAAACCAATGCAAACCTCAGCTAAAATTTCTATTTCCTTTCTCCATTCTGTAATACACCAGCGCCCAATTACCCAGATACGGAAAGCTAAAGCTCCCTTTTGAGGTAACAAACCCTACCCTACACGAAACAAAAAAGGTTCATGTGGAGAAACATTCTCCATATCACAGGCATGTAAGTAAACCTGGCTCTCTTATGTTGTATTCCACAATACTAAACTAAAACTACTGTAATTGTCTTTCTATGGTGCTCCTTCCTCTGTTTTTTTTCCAGATGTCTTCTATTTGGGAGATTATACTAAACAATTGGATATTTTCAAAATACGTTTGCGTTATAAATTCTTACTTTTTTATATTTTGTTTTCTACATGGAATTTCAGTAGCTGAAACTTTACCCCATTAATTGTTTTCTTTCAGTAACCAATCAATATTTTGCCTGTGAGTACAAATGTCATTAGTTGACAATGTGAACATTAATTAATGCAACTGCATCTGAAATTAGCACTTTGCGTGTGTATTTTGTGTGCACATATATGAGAGCATTAGAGGTCAGTTTATAAGGAGGTGAACCGGAACTATATACAGTATTATAGCTTTTATGTTCTCTACATTGATAATAATGGTAATTAATGTAAGGGCTTTTAGGACTACATTTATAAAACAGGGAATCTGACATTCTCATACAAATCAGTTGAGAATAGTGGGATTTGTTTAAACTTCCTGTTGGCCACTTTTGCCACAGGTCACTGCTTTCGAAAGTAGCTGGGAAATTCAATGGGCTGTATGCCATCATTTCTACACTAAGGGTCAGAAGTGTACCACAATTACTCCATTCATGTCAATATGACATCCAGTTGCCATTTCAGTATACTATACTCTTAGAAGTCTGACTGCTAGGAAACAATCTTCTGATCTCTCTTTTTATAAATAGGCCCACTAAACTATGGGGTTATTTTATGACCAAATGACCAAAACATCAGTTTTACATGATCTTGCTGCTAAATGGAAAATCCCCACCTCTTTTCTATGTTGTGCCACATTTACAAGAGTGTATTAATAAATCAAATTCAACCTCAGTTCTGTTGCAAAAAATAAAAATGCTAGGGAACACTTTTTATGGAGATATTGTCATTACCACAACAGTACATTTTTATGCAAACTATGTACAAAAATAAATCTGTCCCTGAATTGCATTTAAGATAAATGAAGCAACAGACTAACAACAGGTTTTCATAAATGTCACCACATTTGTTATGTGGACAAAACTCTGTATATCTGCAGTGGAAGACCATGCTGATGGGTCAATGTTACTCAGCACTGACAAGTAAGTTCTCCTGCACTCAACCTATTCAATCTAAAGGGTTGCAAAAGTATGAATCACAGAGGGCAGAAAACTGCAATAGCAAGTAGCATGTCATATCAATCCCATTAGATCAGTATTTATAGGTTATATTACTGAAATATCATGGTAACATTTAAAAAATAACTCTAGGCAAACGTAAAACATCATAAACTTAATCTTGTTTTCATTTAAACCAAATTATCTCTTTTTTCTTAGTTTGGCTTATGTAATTATTTATACCGAGTTGCCACATGCAAGCAATCTGACAGATGTAATATAAAGAGGACCAATCATCATGAGGCATTTGGAAAATTCTCCATTCTTGAAACGTTATAATAGCAGAGCCTTACCGATAACTTGATGGGTTTTTTTCCCATAATACACCCAACACTGCCTATTTTACTCACATACCAATGACAGTTTCAACCTAACTGCATGTTGGGGGTACAGGAGGAAACCAAATTAGATTAGACAAGATTAGATCAAACTCATGCAAACACAAGGAGAAGATGCCATCTACTTACAAATAATGTCCTGTGCAGGATTTGAACCCAGGGCTCAGCACTGCTGGATCACACAGATTTTCCCATGATAGTCTATCTTATCCAGTCTTAGAGAGCTTTATTAAATCAGGCTGATTGTGTATCACAGTCCACTACAAAGATCCAACATGGAACTGAGCAAGGGGGTAATTTTTCCAGAAACGCAGCCTCTAAAATATATTGCTACTTTCCTTCTGCTATACAGCAATACAAGACATCATAGCCTATTTCAGCGCTGCTTTTGGTAACCATGACACATAATAAAAAAAATAAGATACAAAATGCGTTTAACACTGCAGGTAGTGAGGAAATTAAAATAATTTCTTTTTACTTACATTTTTCCAGAGTGCAGAAATTTCCTTTTATCATATAATCTTGGGCACTTTTAATAACAAATCATTTACATATGACATTTCAGGCTGATTGTACCTGTCAGTGCAAATTGTGGTGCAGAGAAGGCTATTTGTATAGGGTTTGACAGGTTCATTGTTTTTGTTCATATACAGTATGGATGTGTCAAAGATAATATGCAATGTGTGCAATTTACTCTAATGGAACTGTGCATTAAAAATATCAAAAACAGAGATTTCAAAATGTATTACTAATAAAATTGGCGCCAAGCTGATTTAATAGCTAGTACTAATGTTAGGATGTTCTCAACCTTAAAAAATACCATTGTGAGAAATATTGGATTCTGCTAATTGTATGTGATTAATAAATGTAATTACACTTCTTTGTATATCAATTCTATTTTTATTACTCAAGCCTTTATTTATGTTTTTCTTCACTCTCAGATCAAGTTGTTTAACAGATGTGGTATTTTAAAGAGGAACAGGAATTACCAAGTAAGATTAGCTGAGGATGTTTTACTATAGTATTGGATAACAAGAAGGAAAAGTCAGAAAGTTACCTTCTAAATAGGAATAATTACAACCAACCCATTTTATGCATAGAACAATACAAAAAGATCCATGTATGAGTTCTGGGTCTTGTAGGAGAGTGGGGTTTTATGGTTATTGGCATGAAAAACAAATAAAACATATATATACATATATATGCATATCAAAAATTTTATTATTTTTTTTTTTTGTTTTTATTTTTATTTTTTTTGTTTGGAAACATGTCAGAAACTCTCTAATTATATACATTTTCGCAGCAACACTTGCAGTCAAAGTCCAGAAGCAAGATTATCATTGGTTATAATGATTTCTGAGCTTCAATGGGTGCTACTGTTCCAAAGCATTTTGCAAATGTGCTTCATCAGAGGATAAAGAATCAGACAACCAATGGGATTGGTCCAGACTGGTTAGATTCACTTTTAGAGAGGTTCTATTGAATGTCTCTACCCAGATACTTGTTGATGGAGAAATGTAGACAGATTCCATTTTTTTCTGTGCAGAGTATGCAGCCTGCATTAACGTATTTAGTAAGAGAATTTCCAATAAAATTTACTTTTGATCTGTATATACTGTATTTGTTTGATGTTTTACATGCTAACAACCATTAAACCCCACTCCTCCAACCAGACCTTGAACTAATATATGGGTTTCTTTGTATTGAATGTCAAAGGATATACAACACCAGAACCAGACCATGAAACACAGAAGAGTCCACAAAAGCATTTAAAAATGACCGGACCCCAACCAGCATCTGCATAGAGAAAGGTTTTTAGGTGCAAATTCCCTGTGAAACTATTCCTACTTTAATCATTTTTTTACTATCAAAATGAATATCATACACCAATTTAAGTATTTGTGAAATACCATTAGAAAAGTCATTCCTGTATGCTTCTTCGATCTTTTCTGGTTTTCCATTTTGGGTGCCATCTATTACAGATTATTATTGCTTGCAATTTATTATAATAATTGGTCCTTTACATATAAAACAAAAACGCTAATATACTTGCCAATATAATTTTTATTATTTTACCTGTATTAAAATCTAGTTCCTGACATAGTGTTCAATATTGATGAATAACATGACTGATATCTATTTGTAAGCAATTCCCATTGAAATCCATACAGTACAAAGAAAGAACCTTGGTACCTACCTTCCAAATCTTCTTTTTCAAATTGTGTTTTCAGAAGGGAACGTGTTCCTCCTCTGTCAACTACTGCTTCTTCATCATTTCTCTGCAATAAAAAAAGAAAACCACAACTTAAGTGTAATAGCCTTGAATAATGATATTCCACCTAGTCATTCGTCTAACCTTTTACAGCAGTCTGAGCACAACAAATGAGACATCACAGCTTTTGCTGCAGATGAAACTGCTCCAGATTACAGCTTTGAGGACTAGAGCAAAGTGACCAATTTATTTTCTGAAATGTTTACACCAGAAAATTGCTCCTCCCTGGTCATACTGCCACAATTTCAGCCAAAATTTGACTTACTAGCTTTAGTTCTAGTATCATCAATCATCCTTAAGCTTAAAAAATGTAAAATTGCCAGGTGGTAGAAATTTTTGTCAGAAGAGACTTTTTGGACTTTTGGTGGAAGCAAGGTAAGTATCTCTGACACTAAAGCCCCCATGTGCCTAACTATTTCTCCTGATGAACAGTTACAGATACTCAGATATGGCAACTCTGTAAAATACACATATAATACTTACCATTAGTACCTCAGTTGCAGAGCTGGTTGCATCCTTAAAATGTCAGCATTCAACACCTACAAATGTGTGAGCACTACATCATTATCATGTCCCTGCAGATCTATAGGGAAATATTAATGATGTAGGGGCCTGATGGTGGATAGGATGGAGAGGTGTAAAAGGAGTCACAATGGGCAACAAAGGCAAGTATGCATAACACCCAATAGTGTTGAATTTTTTAAATTTGCATGGGAAGGTATGGCTAAGGTTGGTAAACTGTGGGAATGGGTTCTGAAAAATATGCCCCATCCACAAAGTAATATACACTACATGCTGTAAATGTTCTCAGAGATGGGGGGATGCCAGCGGCTCAACTGTTCTCTCCAATGGTAGCTTATACATACAATGGTCACAGGCATTCCTCTGCTGACCAGCATTAGCTGTTGGGAAACTGCAAATAATTCATTATTATGCATAGGAAATATACTGCACAGCATTTCATATGCAATAGAACAATTTTACTAGTTTCAGCTACAATAGATGGACAGATCAGTGTCATTAGACACCACTGTAAACCACCAAAACACTTGTATCTGTGCCTACCCACTTTATTATGTTCACCTTACTACCTGTACAGCATATGCATGCAAGCAAATCATAAATGAATGCATTGTATAATGGGACATGATAATCTTACCCTGGTTCAGGTTTCCTTTGCTTTAAAATACTGAAACATAGACATCCGTTGGTATATTAAAATTTGCACAGAAGGAGGCATAACATGAAGTCTTTCACAAAAAAATTATTTGCATCACTTTAAAGTTGGTATTTTAAATAAAAATAGGCCTTGGCAGAATTCTGTAACATTAGACCATAGGATCTAAAATATATCACATGACATACTGTAGCCGTGCTATCATTTTTCTGAAGCGAGCACGCCAAGCAGACAAGCCAAGCAATTTAGAATGTTATCCAAGCTGCTTTTCAGGCAGTCATAATATTCAGGAAGTCTGTCACAATCCATTACTTCTACATCAGTGCTACAAGTTCATGCTGTGGAGAATGGTCACAAACATGTCAGCGTGTCAAGGTCACATGATGTCATTTCATGCTGAGCTTCATATTAGGCTAATAATGTGTGTACATTACATTGCATCCAATGTACATCTACCTAAAGCCATTTTTTTCAGTTTCAAATCTTGTAGCTAATAGATAAAGCCTTTTGTAAATATAGAAGATTTTCCTTTATTTCCTGTCCCAGAGCACAGGAAAGAAAATCTGTTCAAAGGGAGAGGAAATGCTCAGGAAGACAGTTGTCATAAAAACAAGGGTCTTCATCAGTGGATTTCCCCTCAATTCCCATTCCAAGTACCAAATCCATTTTCAGATTCCAAAATACCAAAATCAGATCTGCTGACGCAAGATTAACCAAACCCAACTCATGTTACATGGGAAAGTACAGTGTATTTTACGGTGTACACAGGCTATGTGGTAATGATATGTTTATATGGAAGAATTATTTGACAATGTACACATTTTTTTCTAGCTTGTTCTTCCATTCATTAGTCACTGTATTAAAAGCTGGATGATTTTGCACATAATCTGTAATGGTCATTAAAGCAGACCTACCACTTAAAAAATGATGCAAATTGCCCTTGCTGAACTTTGGTCTTATGAAAATTGGCCTTAGACTGTGTTAAAGACATATGACTACGGTAGGGACATTAGATTGTGAGCTCCTATGAGGGACAGCTAGTGACATGACTATGGACTTTGTACAGTGCTGTCTAATATGATGGTGCTATATAAATACTGTGTAAAAATTATATATTGTAATATAAGATATAATGTATTCATTTCTGTGGTACTTAAAGGGAATAAGCTCTTGAACACATATGGTAAATGTATATTAGCCACTAGAGGGTTCTCACACTCACTGGTGTAGTTAATATCTGTCTTTCTCTTAACTATTAAAACGTCCAACAACGAGAGATTGTTTTAATAAGTTGGAAGACTGATAGACCTGCAATGTGATTTGCAGTAGTCTAGTAAAGCAAAAGAATTGTAAAGCTCTGTGATACTCGGATTATGTAATCAAATACAAATATGTGAGCAAATATGGGTACTTTCATGTTCATATATAATTATTTTTTATTAATATAGTGCACATTATCTTCCATGGTGCTGTACTGAATACTGATTACCAATTCATTACAAGGTTTTTATATACTTTAGCACACATTGATACAAATATTTATAGCAAATTATTACATAATACATATTTATCTAAAAAATGTAAAGAATAATAATTTCTGTAACATTTTCCATTCAACCAAAGAATAACGGGACACTCTAGGTAAAATAAAGAATGCTATGAATTTGACTGCACATGCCTAGAGCCCCTGGACAATAATCTGGCACTTTAGGGCTGTACGAGTTGCTGTCATCACACTCACTTCTACATCAATACACACTCAGTATTTCTCTGTGCAGAGAATACCTGCAAGCAATCTTTCTGAACATGCCCCGCTTACTGATCACTGAACCAGAAGGAAAGCAGCAACAAATTATTGCAAAAAAAACTCTAAAAGCACTACATCTACAAAAAAAAATCAGTTTGCAAAACAGTTCCTAATAGTCCGATTAGTTACATATAAGTAATCACAGATTTGAAACTGAAACCTTTCAAAAGAACCTGTATTTATGTAAGAGATATAGTTAAAGTAAGAATTATTTAGAGCTCTATTTTTAAAACAGGGAATCTGACATTTCCTCAGACATTCTCTGGTGGGAATCAATTACTGTCATTGAAACACTTGGAACTCAAAGATTCCAACAAGAAAATACAAGAGGGAATGTCCAATTCTCTGTTTTATAAATGGAGCCTTAAAGAGAGAGCATTCATTTCAACATCAATCTTCTCATAGGATGATATGTGCATTTAACATATTTAAGGCATATTCACATGTAAAAGTCCCCTTTGTGTAGATATATAAAAACCCTAAAACTATTGTTGGGTACCACCACCTAGGGTGTGGTGTCAGCAGCTCCAACAAACTCAAAGATGTCAGTGACCTTTTCCAGCAGCCTTTCTTAACCTTTATACCCCAAGAGAACCCTTGAAAAAAATGTTGGGGCTCTGGGAACCCCTGATTAATTAAAATTAAGTGAAGAATGCCCCCAATATTGTTATATTCAAAAAATAATGTCCTTCAAGAAATTGAAAAGGTCACTGGTGTCACCCTACTGGCTCAGCCTAATGGCACTAAACCTAGAACTCTGCAGGAACCATCAGATGAGAGGTCACTTAGTCAATGCTTAAGGAAACCCTATCACTTGGAAGCACCTTAAGGTTCCATGGAACCCAGGATGAAAATGTCTACTCTATAGTACTCCTCTGTTTCTCCATAGCATTTACATGAAAGTTATATGGGTAGGTGAAGGGAGCAGCGGTGATGCTGGGCCAACAAAGACAGTTATTAGAAGCTTGAAGCAGGAAGGGGGTTGTGCTGGGTTATTGATTCTCCCTGCAGTAGTTGAATTCCCTAGCAAGTCCAGAGACACAATGTAAATCAATACCGAATTATTTGCCAAATGTAAGCTTTAAAAACTTTTTGTTTTTATTTTGTGCCTTTACAAAGGAACTGTTTACCAAAAGACCAAAGGATTTTTTCTTCTGTCCTTCAAGTCCAAGAATTTCACAAGCCCAAAACACAATACAACACCGCATTGGTGTCATCTCCTGGCCCTCAACCTGCAGATTGGACAATGAAAGAGAAACACTGATAAATCTGGAAAAATGCAAGTAATTATAACAAAGATTATGTTACTAATAATAATTTCAAAGGTTTGCTCAGTTTTCCTTCAAAATAAAGAGGGACTAAGAGTGGGAAATGGAGGTGAACACTGCAAAACCATTTTAGTAAACATTCAACCCTGCAAATTTTTAAATGTCTTATATATTATATCTATTATGTATAAAAAAAATAAAAGATTTTGACAATTCCGATATGGCCAGTTACATTTCACTAATTGTATGTCCCAACATAAAACAGAGTCCATATTCATGTCAGTAACTTTAAAGGAGCTCACAAACGTTGTCCCAACCATGGTCATATCTCCCTGACATAGTCTAAGGTCAACTTTTGTGGGAAAGCCATGTAACCTATCAGTATATCTTTGGGATATTGGAGTGCCTGGAGGAAACCCATACAAACATGGAAAGAACATGCAAACTCCATACAAATAGTCCTGGGTAAAATTCAGACCCTATTGTTGCAAGCAAGAGCCTTGACCATCATGTTGCCCACTGTAGTTTTGTATTGTTCACCTTTAAAACATCTGTACTGCCCACCCATTCATTATTTTCTTAAAGCAGAATTCCAATGCTTAAAACCTACCCATTCTGTGCTCCTGCAATCCCTGTACTGCAAGGGTAATGGGTGCTCATTTTTGTCTGGGGAGTGCAGGCAGCCACATTTCAGGGGTAGTTTTTAAGTATCCCTAGCATTCAGCTTTAAACCAAACACTGGTCAACACTTTTTGTTGTTGTTTTATAAACAACAGGGCAGAGATATAACCTCTGTCATGCTTTTGCTGTCTATGTACCTGTTAGGGCCACTGTGTCCCTCTCATTGAACAGGAAAATGCTAGCTGGCAGGGCTTAGCTATGAAGTTAGGAAAAGTCCAGCTTTTACGCCTGTGAAACAAAATCAAAGAGGAGCACAGAAGACACTATGCTATTTAACCTAGGTAACAGTAGTCCTCTATTGGTATCTGCTCTGGGAGAGGTCTTTCACTTTTGAAGTGTTATGGGTGACTCAAAAATAAAACAAATATACTTTACTATACATGTTTAGGCTACAATGTGCCCTATGGTATTAGAGTCTCTTTACCAATCAGTAAATGAGTAATTAGTCTTTAAATCAAGCCCTCGCGGACTTCAGTAGCTGCAGAAGCAATGAGTTAATAAAGTCCTTTTCTTAACATCTCAGCTCATACTGCTCCCTCTCCCAAAGCTCCTTCTCTGTGTTTACATTAGAGATTAGTAGACATGATGGCTATTTTCACATGGACAATCGATTTGCTGTACGGTTATAGCTCCTGGATGCCCAGGTATAATTGCTAGGCACCTGGGAGCAGCTACAGGCTTTTACTGGCAATTCCAGCTTTATTAAATGCTTAAAAACTGAGTTTAAGAAGTATAGGAAATAGAGACATTTATTTTGCCCTCCACATACTCTACAAAAAAAAATAAAAAAAATGTCAGTCTTGTAGAAAGACGGTACAGTAGGAGAGTGACCTGACAAGCTGCACACTGAGAAAAGCTGAGTAAATCAGAGTGGTGACAAACCTGCAATCATCCTAACCATGCGAAAAAGAATGCTTTCAACCATTCTCATTACATTTCATTACAATTAGCGGACCTGGCAGTGTTATAACATGTAAAAGCTGGTGAACCGCTGCCATACTGCTTACGTAACTATGGATCTGAACATACCTGAATGCTGAGTTATTGCTGGGAGGGTACATTAGTTGCATTGGGAAGGACATGGATAATGTTATTGCTTCTGCAATGATTTTTAGGGATGAATTGCCCTACAATACCTGCAACTATTGAGATCAGTGAGGTTTAAAATTGCAATACAGGTTGGTAATGCAGAACTCTACACTAAAATGTGCTAATTCTTCTGGGTTAAATGATAGCCAGCATCATCCAACCAACTTCTTCTTAGCCCAGGATATCATATATTCACCCCTTACCAATGACTGAACAGTGAACAGACAGTGAATTGATGAACTTAGTAAGCACACTGATTTTTTCATTGTGCCAGTTTTCCCATCTTCCACTCTGTGCTGCACAGGGACATAAACTGTATTTATGTATTCAGAGCTGCATTCATTTGAATTTTTAATATCCACCAGTATTTACATATACATAAGCATATGTAAATACTTCAATGTCCATGACCTGGAAGCTGTTACATTTTAAATATTAGCATAGATCTCATTACCCAACATTTTAGTAAACTAATTTTAAATAATTTTCACCATCTGAATGATTTAATTGTTACACTGCCACTCCATTGAAACCCTGCTTAGCACTCCTTACACTGATATTAACTATGAAGCACCAAACAGTCCTATACACATTGTATAAACCAGTCCTATTGGAAATGGAATAAAATAATTTTTCTGCTTTTCTGCTAATTATGCTACCCATTACTCAAAAATAAAGAATAATATTTGACTATTTCCAGTTAAAAGAAGTCGATTTTGTACTTTACATCTATTCTGTTGACTGAAATAATAATTCTTGGTTGCCATGGGGTTACTGTACCTTGCTCTGCCACAACATTGTGCGTATTTCAGCATATACATGGAAACTATTTGACATTTTTGTTCTATATTTGCAAGTCATTACTGAATCCAAGGTTTATTTTATATTTCTTATACTTAAGTAACCTTATTCACTAGCCACTGATGCCTATTACCATACCAGTCACATATAAAGGTAACATTTTTTTTAAGCCGCAAATGTTTTAATCATGTGGCATTACAGCTCTTTATGTGACTCTTTGCTTTTACTTTCATACATATGACACATGAGAATACAGCTGCTCTAAAGATATTTTTCGATCATGGCGGGGTGCTGATACCATGACCTAAATTCTGCTCCTGAATTGTGACCTCATGTTATTTGATTTCCAACTGGAGCTGTATGAAACCAGTTTTACATTCCTATTGTTATAATCATACAGAACCATTAGCTGCCTATGAAATGCAAATCTCAGAATGGTCCGTTGACACCTTGCCAGCATGTTGGCAACCATCTTTGGGAGAACTGCAAGAAGGAGGTAAAGTGAAACCATGCTTTGGCCCCCTGACTGGGGAAGAACCAGAAGTCTCAGCATACCATGCAACTTTTTGATCTTCCAGTTAGGTAAGAACTCTCATTCCAAGCATGTCTATCATACCTAAATAACAATTTATCCCTTTGGTCAATGAGAAACTACAAGTTTCAGTAGTTCTGCGTTCCAGAACTAAAACGCTCAGAGAGAACAACATACCTTTCCAGACTGGAGCAACTTCAAAACCCGAAATAATATGCTATCCTTAGCCCCTACCTCTTAAAGATTTACCTGTCCAAAAATACCCCTCCAGCTATTGGCCTTGCAAGTTAGAAGGAACGCAACTTGTCCCCTTAACCCTCACAGGTAAAAGATCGCAGCTTTCACATAGGTGGTAGGCCTTATCTGCTCTTGGGGGGGTAGGTGGTCAAATCATCAAACGCCGTTAACCACAGGCCAAAAACCAAATACACAACAGCAAAATATCAGTCGAAGATGAACCATAAGGCCTTACCTGGTGACAGAGTGCCTGGAAAAGCTCACTGCTTGCAGACAGCATGGCTCCACCACTCACGGAAACCACTACAAATTCTATTTATTATCTCCGTCCAGTATCCAAGACCCATTTATTTCCCCATTGTTATGTGAAAGCATAAATGGAAAAAAAACAAAACAAAAACAAAAACGTAGTTGTTACGCGATTGGCTTTAGCAGCTCTGTGCTGTGCAGCCCCCCATATCTGCGCTGTTGTCACACTAATGCTATCTGAACAAGCTCAGCTTAGTGCCCAAAGCTATTCAGCTTCGGCCAACGAGAGAGCATGTCGCATCTTTCAAGCTCATCACTGTCACGGGAAAATCCATCTTGCTGCCATGGATTTATTTCCATTCTGTCTCTGCAGCCAACCAAAGGAAGTCAAGAGTCACCGGGAAAAATGTGCACAGGAAATGTTAACCTTTCTTTTAGGATGTATAGAATATTACAATCACGGGATGGGGCAAAGGCAAAGACTGGCTTGGAATATAATATAAATATAAAAGTAAAATTATAGCTCCCCCTCCCCCTTTGTCTTTGTACGTGGTGTTCTGTCACAGCCAAGCTGAATGGCGAACGTGTGTATGTGACAGATGCTTGCTCCTGTCACATGGACCCTCCTCCTCTCTGCATCCCATACTGTTGTCGATTGACAATGACTAACAGCATGTGTCACTGATCTGAAAGAACTCGGCTGACAGTCTAGAGATATAGACAAGCTCATTCTATAATGCAAAGAGCAATGCAAAAAACAGAAATAATAATCTCTTTGCAACGGGTTAATGGAATTTACGGACAAAATCCTAAACTGTCCCAATGGCACCTGAGAATCTGGATAATGTATTTGTTACAATGTTACATTGCAGTGATAACATTCACAAGTAACACATAATGGAGCTGTAATTTCTGCATTCATGAAATTTTAAAACATGATATTATGTTATACTTTTTTCCTTTTTCATTAAATTCTTTAATCTAATTGAAAGAATAGATATGAGGAAAGAATACATAATCAAACATCCACTGCAATCCTGACTACAAACCCAACCGAATGATATACCAGATATACGCATGAGGTTAGGATATTATCACTATTCATATTGTATATCATAGATGGAGCAATACCAACAAAAGGAGGTGTAGTTATTTAAATAAAGAGCTCCCCGCGTTTCAGGAACATACTAATATATATAATAATAGCAGGGATGGTGTGGACAATGCAGCAACCCCTCATGATAAATCATTTTATGGTAATTGTTATTAACAGAAAGATAATTTCTGAATGAGTGCTGTAAATTACTGTACATTGCACTTTGATTTTTTTTTGCATTATTAGGTAGGCCTATTAACCAAACAAAAAATCATGTTGCAATGCTTTAAATATTTTAAAGGAAAAGTAATTGAAAGGCAAATAGTGGCTTGGAAATACAGTACTGCGTTTTGTGCTGATTTAGTAAATAAGGTGTTAAAATGGTTACAGATATTTTTAAATAGCATCCCAGGGTCTGTACTTTCATTGATGCCACATCCCAAAATATCAAAGAAATAAAGTTTTGCAGTATTCGATATGACTAAAAAAAACGTATTTGTTTTTTCTTTTGATGTTCACTTATGCCACTTAAACATCCCTCTTTAAAAATGTCTCCTTTTTTACCTAAGGTGTCAAAATTATTCAATGTATTTATGATTCTGGGTTTGACATCTGGGATATACAACACATTAGGCCCCCATGTCACTCTATAGGTTTAGCGTTTCCACTAAATATATAAACCGAGCATAGGAACTGACTTACTGATCATCATACAATGTAATGTCCAGGTAGATATAAATGGCACAAAATCATACAACTCAAAAATCTATTTTTAGGTGTAATTTGTACAGCAGAGGTCAGAGAACATGAGGGGTAAAAAGCACAATGAGCCAGTCTGGTTTAGCAACCATGCAAAAAGGAGAAGAGAACAGGGAAAGAAGCTCACCAGTGCGCTGCTTTCCTGTCCACAGTTCCATCACAGAATGGGGGTGAAAATGAAACTGCAGCAAAGAAAGATTAGATCCCCTCTTCCTTTAAACTAGGTGCTGTAATTCTAATGAATGGATAAACAAATAAACAATTCCTTTGGCAGGAAAAAAAAACTTTTTCTTATATGATTATTGTTAATCTGTGTGTTTATGTAGCCTTTTGGTCAGAGCTCAGCTTTAAGAAAACGTATGGTGAAGAATTGACATTGATAAAAGGATGCAGGAAAGGAGGAAGTTTCCTTGTTTTGTTGATAAAGTTGGAAGTTACCGTGGCTCCCATGTTATTCTGGGAGGGACATCTCTTAATCCCCTCATGGTGCCTGCACGTATATGACAGTACTGTATTGCTTTATACTTTTCAAAATGACAGGTTCACTTTGAGCTGCAATTGCTTAGTCACACCTATAACGTACAACATTTGGACAATACAGATGGCAAATGTCTTATGACTCACACACATTGTACTGCAGTTTCCATTTGAAGTCTCCGGTAATTGGATTGACAGCTATGTAGGTGGATTTCAGCACCATGAACAGCAGCATAGAACATAAGTGGACAACTCCAAGTAAAAATATACAAAAGGAAATGATATACCAAAAAATCTAAGCCCATTTTTTAAGCAAGATTATGAAAAACAAGTTGACAGTGAAAACCAGAACCTGCTATAGCCAATGAGATTCTAGAACTTGCTTTTCTATAGCAGCCATAGTACTTAGTACATAAGAAATGGATTGATTGGTAAGAAGCTAGGGATAGATTGGAAAAACAAGATATCTCATTCTGACTGGTTACAGTGGCCCCCTGCATAAACTGAATACTTAAATATGTGCTTAGGCACAAGTGTTGCTTAAGATTGAGTTTGAAAAAAATTCCCATTGGTTTACCTTACCAACAGTTTGATTGGCAAAACAAACGACTGTGGGCACTTTGACTATATGGAGCGATGAGCTGCTACCCACTTTGTACATGGAATGAGATTTGGTGATGTAATTCCTATGTTTCTTACTGTTCTCTTTGCTGGAGAGAATGCTGAACATGATGACTTGGAGCAAACGAATCTCCCTGCTTCATTATTCCTGTATATTTGTGCTTTCTGAACCTTTCTGGCTGCTGCTGAATTATTCCGCCATCTGTCATCAGATCACCAATCATTAGAGAGGCAGGTTTTGCTACTTCATCATGACAATCACCTCCACACAAGACACTGATAAAGTTCCACTTTTGAAAATACATGATTAGGCTCGTCATTATTGCAGAATGGAACAAGCCATGTCCTTTCTGCAAAGATCTCTCCTACCTGCCTAATCATTCTGAATTTATGGCAAAAAAAGCTGAGTTGCACAAGAACTCCCATGTGCCTGCACGTAAGTTACGTTTTCCCAGCCAGCCTTCAAGACAGCCAAAGACCACAATAGGAAGTTAAGAAAAAGATAATGGTGCAGGTGAATATTGCAGGGTTTAGTTATGTTTTAATGATGAATCTTTCTTGTTTCCAGTGACAGCACATGGAACGAGTGTTGTACGCACACAACTGTTCAGTTCCATGAGGTGGACATCCTCCTCAGCGTCCACCTCCATTTGACATGACTATATGATAATCCTCACCTGGTCATTTAGTTATCTGCCACAGCGGATCACTATGTCACATTGGAGGACTACTGTACACATGCAAACATTTTGTATGAAACAATAAAAATAATTTGTCCTAGGGGAGAATCATCTAGTCCGTGTATATAGCATAAAGTGGAACTAAACCAAAATTAAAATTGTGACCAGGCAGATCCCTCTTGCAGAAGGAACAGAGAATGTCCCATCAACAATAAAATAACCTTACTTACCTAATCCACATTTTTTAATTGCATTCCCGTCCCCAATTTTTATAAGCTTTTTAAGACCGTTTGCCTCTGTCTGCTTTTTAGGGCACCGCTTTCAAAGTTCAGGTCCTCTTTAAGTTTTACTTCTTTTTTACAGAAAATTAAAACAATTCCATGAGTAATACCTATTCCTTTCTACAGATAACCACTGACACTACTACACAAATTTCAGGTCAATATGTAACAGAAGGTTGGGAAAAAAATGCACACCGACAAATGTTAATGGTCCCATTGGAAAGCTGGAGATTAATGAAGTGGCTTTTAAACAAGTCCCAGTGGAGAACCCATATTTCGAGGAATCCCTGGTTTTGACAGGTGTGTTGATGGATGCAGTTGTGCTTTAACAACGGTAGTAATGCTTTATTCCTCTCCTTTTACTATTCAGACTACAGTGTTATTGAAGTAACAAATAACATGGCATTTTTTATTCTGGTAATATGTCTCTTTAACAGGATTTGGAAACAAAATTCAGCCAGCTAGATTTTCTGCTGACTAGTGATAATTATTTGGGTGTTAAAATAATTCATTAAAGTAGTGATTAGTGGCATGGAATGAATTGAGCTTTGCTTTCTGCATTTACATAAGCCACAGATGAAGCTAGCAATAACTGGCATCAAACCCCTAAGCTGTGAAATACCCACATTCAGATCTGTGTGCTGCAAACGTGTTTATACAGTTTAAGGTGAGCTTGTCATTTTGTAATCTGTTTTTGGAAATGCCAAGGTGCCCTCTACTCAGATGGGTTCTGAGTGTAGTAAAAAAACAGAAAATGGCAGGCAAAGGAAAATGTGGATATAATAATTATAATATAATTATGTATATGTATTTAACAATAAAAGATTATATTAGTCTCAGACCTAGACCCAAAAAGGATGTATACTGTCAATAAGGGCATTTCCAAGTATTAGCTTTTTCTTTATACTTTAATTCAGGTATACATAATATAAAGTATGGTGAAACGATTGGTGTTGCAAGGGTACCATTTTTGTATTTTTAATTGACCCAATCCTGTGGTTTGGTAGTAAATGGTCAAAGCACTAATAATGGCTTAGTTATAACAATCAGCAGCAAGAAAGGGACAAGAAAACAAATAGAGGGAAGACAGCAAGGAGAAGAGACAAAGGTGGGGGAAGAAATGACACACTTATCAATTTCAATTCTAATGGCTAGTGTTGCCCATGTTTTTTTTAGGTCATGAGAAATTTACACAGATATTGTATATACAGCCTGTCTGTCCATAGATAGATTGCTTATAATGTTCCAAAGACTCAGGGTAGCATGATGATGTTATGTTTAGTGGCATCAATAAGACTAATTAGTTATGGACTGCAGTGACGGATTTTGACTAGTATAGGGCACCCAAAAGGGTCATATGATGGAAGTTTTTATAAAGGTAAATGACAGGGAGTTTACTGGTAAACTTCCCTATAAAACGTTTCCTCGGTATGCTTTTGTACATCCAGCAACACTAGAACTCCAAAATCAAAAGGTATGGCATTAACCAGATTGCCAAGGGCTTTCTGGTTTTGATCAAGATTTACAGAGAAACAGGACTTGGAAAATATATTTTCGGACATAACTGCTTATGGCAAGGGCTGGGTTGTAAGACTACTTCAGGAAGTATTATGCAGATCCATTGCCTTCAGTATGGAGGGGAGCTGACATCACTCTGACCCAACCTACGGCTTCTTCAGTGGTCCAAATATGTTCAGTAATTACATAAAACATAGCCCGCTTAATGCACTCCTGTATCTAAATCCAAGTTGGTAAAAACTTGTCTGGTTGACTACATCTACACATTATTGTCCCTTAGATATGAATGAGATATTGGGCCTGATTTCACAAGGCTCTGCAAGATGAGAGAAGATAGACTACCATGGGTGAACCTGGTGATCTAACAGACATTGGGCCACTCTACAGTCTTGGAGAGCTTTATTAAAACAGGCCTATTGCTCGTGCAGCACAGGTGCATTCATTTAAGTCCAATGGATATTACTGCAAAAGCATGGGCAACGAGGTTTCAGATTTTTACCAGGCAGGATATATACATCACAGAAAATAGACACCACAGGTGATATGGTGAGAATGAGAGATTCTACAAAGAGGACCGGGTGGGAAGAATGGTGCCAGAACCGCCTACTATAATTAGGCTCAGATTTGCAAACTAGGCATGGATCTGCTTGTGTGTCTGGCCTTGTCAGAAAGCAAAGAAACAAATCATCACGTGTAAGTTTAAAATATAAAAGAAAGGTCAAAAGAGGATGCAATAAACATAAGGCAAGAGAAACAGAACTGATACATTCCAACACAATGGCTTAGGTCATCAAAAAGGATTTTTATCTTCCTCAGGTTCCACAATTTATTTCCAGAAAATCTAAACATAATCAATATAAATATTACTTAATAATTCACCCACTATAATAAAGTACACAATAATGATATAGAGGTTAGAAGGACGGAATAGATACTATTTTTATTTTACTATTGTAGGCAATGGGGACTATCAGAAGGCCGGCTTACAGATACATTTTATCTATAACTTTATATAATGGCAAGGTTGATGTAAAACATGTTTGTTTAATATTTCCCTTAACAAATTTAGCTTATTTTTTAGGGGTAAAATATGGTATATTTTGATGATGTTTTTTTATATTTTTTTTAAAAGCACATTTTAAACATGTGTTGAAAAGTTCAATGTATATCAAATTTCCAAATAGTTATTTATTCATTAAAACACAATTATTCAGGGCACAGTTTCTATGCACAATTCTTTAATGAACATGCTTATAGACAGAGCACAGGGATAACCCAACCAACAAGCCATTGCTCCCTTTTTGTCCAATCACTTACTGAGATGACTTCTAGAATGCTTAACCATCATGCAAACTTCAAAGAAGTCTAGAATATGGAATTGCAGTCCTGTAAGAGGGTTTGAATCTCTAAATCACTGTTCCTGGACCTTTTTAACATCAAGCAATAACGTTCTGGTCTTCAGTGAACCCCTGCTAAAACTACTCACAGCTCATAGTACATTAGTGTGGTGGTCAGTGTGTCTTCAACATTGCTGGCCGGTGGGGAAAAATGTTACACACAGATATTCAAAAAGATCATTGGTATCAGTTAAACTGACCTGAGAGGCACAAACTGCTCATAGCTCAAGAAACACCCTGCACCTCTTGAGGAACCCTAGTTGGGAAACATGGCTCTAAACAGATTACCAGTCCTATGAAAGGTTGAATGAATAGGATAATGCTCACATATCATATCATCAATGTGACAATGCACTTTATTTTATGTAATTAAATGTTACTGAGTAGTTTGTGTTTTATTGGTTTTCCTTTACCAGTTTAGACCGTTTATAACACTGCAGTAAATGAGTTTCCTTTTAGAAATGTTTTCCTAGATTTTCTTGGTACTGGTAAGATGCCAGTTTTCCTGCACAAGGAATTTTAATTCTCTCACACTGGTACATGATACTCATTAAACACTAAGCAAGATCTATGCGGGTTTCTTCAAGACAAATCCGCTTTAAATATTAAGTTATGTTCATGGCCCGGGAAAGCTGGAAGAAATGGTTTGGAACTGTACTGCTGCAAAATCAAAAAGAAAAAAGTCCTCCTTTCAGTATGTTTCAACTGAAACCCACTTTTTTATTTTCCCTAATGTAACATCTGAAGGCATTTTTCAAACAATAGGTTTAATGCAGAGTTTAATTTACTACTGGGCCATGATTTAATTTTACATATATTGTATATCTTAGATGGCACACTATCAGCTTATCAATGCATCAGCTACACTGAGAAAGCCAATTAACCTAAATGCATGTTTATGGAATGTAGAAGAAAACCGGAGTACCCGGGGAAAACTTGACCCTGGCCGAGATTGGAACATAGGACCCAGAGCTACAAAGACGAAAGTGATATCTTCTGAGCCACCATGCAGCGCATATTTAAACATTCCATAATTGCTGATCCTGCCAGACATCTTGTGAGCTAATAAATTATTGTGCTCCCTGGCCCTAGGACCATTATCTGTCCACAGAATACCACTCCCCTGTTTTGCAGCTCTAAAACACTTCGTGCCCTAGGCTGGAAACACTCCTTTGCTTATACAGTTCATTCATTGAGCTTTAACACTCAAAGGCAAGGCCCTTTTTACTGTCAAGATCACCAGGTGAAAATACTGGAAGAAAAGTCTGCAAAAGAAAACAAATGCAGCAATATCTTTTAATATTTTCCCTGCATTTACAGGGGATGGGTTCAAAACCTGGAAACATGATAAAATTCAAGGAAATTCTAACATTAAGGGTATTGAAAGCAAGCATGGTTTCCAGATGACAATTGCAGCAGGTTAGCTTTGTTCACAGACAAAATGTTCATGTTTGACAGAATTTCATATCTAATTATAAATGGATGTGTGATTACTTTTTCTGCTGACGTCCCTTCTCCAACGTCACTCTTTGATCCTGGCTCTGAACAAACGCAAACATCTGCACACTTAACTGTTAATGACCTTGATATGCTTTTAGCCTGCGCCTCTTACTGTCTATTCAACATCCTATAGTGCATGGAGGATATTGCAGACTGTCTACATGGAAGCACAATATCCTCCTGTACACCCGGAATCGCTTCATACCATAGTAACAGCAGATGTGGCCTTTTGTGCCACTGCAGGATGCTTGTAGGTGAACTGGATATTCTACGGAGAATGACTGATGCAGCTAAATATTACAGTACATTTTGCAATGTGACAGGGTAGACTTGTGTTCAATGGTTGCATAAAGCTCTGTGAAGGCAGAACTACACACAAAAAATGTCCAAAGCCATCCCTTCCCCCACAGACATCTCCAATAGAGAAAAGCATTGACCTCAGATCAGCAGCATCTAGCCAAGTAAATATGAGATAAAGCAAAGCTGAAATTTAAAGCTAACCTTCAAGCAAAAGGCTAAATACACAGCTGGAATAAATATGAGAGCTGTTTTATCAACATTTACATTTCTGACGGTCCATTCCTGAATTTACAAGGACTGGCCAGATGCATGGTCAGCCTGGTGACCTGACTTTTATTGGCTGTGGTTATGTGACAGCTAGTTCACCTCCATGCCCGCAGACTGTGCTTGGGATGCCAGGGATTTATTTGTATCATTGCAAATTTATCCTTCTACATTGGTGATTTGCAGCTAAGCCCATATAGGTAAAATACATTTGTAGCTAGCGATTAGGGTAAGTTCACATGGACTTTTGTCAACCGTACCGTTTACCATTCCTGAGTGCTCTTTCTTGAAATGCTAGGCATCTAGAAACATTCAACACCATTTCTAAAAATTGTTTGCCAGCTTTTGCTGAAGAGGTTGGATGTGGTTTGGGGGCAGACCACCCTGAGATGCATGCATTGCTCCCATTCATTTCAATGATAACCCAGATATTAGGACAGTTGGGGACTGGCTGGCAGTGGTGAATCACAATTACCCTTCTGTCTAAAACTGCCCATATGAACTTAGCCAAAATCTCTCAAAAATTTTGCTTAGCCCATAAAGGTGCATTAGGAGCGACTGTGCAGGCAATCTTGTTGCTGACATGAAGCTCTGTAGAAATTTAACTGTTGGGTGTCTGAGCTAAAAATAACTTAGAAAAAGTACCAAATAAGTAATTCAGCAAAAAATATATAATTTACTTTATCCCTGAAAAAAAAGATGGTCACTGTAAATAAATTGCCCATGTCCATGTCTCATTGCACTCCTGAGTGGTGCCTTGGATTCGCTCTTCCTGTCTTCCTCTAAGATCTGCTGTACCAAGAACTAAAGAGGCTCAAACCTAATAAATTACCCACTAGTTGTATTTAAAGATCTTTATTGCATTAAGAGGCCTGTCACCCTATAACTTTCATTATTCCAAGCACAGGCCAAAAAAAAGCTTTTTTTCTTAACTTTCCTACAAACCAAGTTGATCAAGCTTTTCCATTGCAGAAATCTGTCCCCCAAACTTCTTGAGGAACAGATGCTTCTGGAAGGATCTAATCAATGGTCCCCCACAGATTGCATTGGTTTCTTTTTCCGACCATCCAATAGCTTACTAAACTACTCCCTTTTGCCTAAAAGTTGTATTAAAAAAAAAGTAATTAATAGTATGTACCATGATTCAGATTTTATTTCTAGACATTCTTTGCATTTTATTTAGAAATGTGTGCACAAGATTTCCACTTGTTTTCCCTAGCATAGTAAGTCCAATGGTTTTGATAATGTCAGTGGTTGTTGGCATTTTGTTCCCCACAGAGAGTGATACTTTCATTGTGCACTGGACGTGGACACATTAAAGTTATTGTCCCAAATCTAGCCAGCATTGTGATGTTTATGGGCAATCGTAAACAGCACAGATGTTCAAAAAGGCTACACTCCATTCAAAATATTAAAATAAATGGCAAATAATGGGCAACATTTTAATTTTCCTTACCCTTTCCTCCAGCCCCACTCTATGACACCCTTCACGGTTTTGTTTGTTCTTACCAGACGAAGCAAGATTTATTCTTCTCAGTCCTCCGTCCAGATACCTTGCCATCACCATCCCTGTGTTCATTGGACTGCTGATCCAGCACTACAGGGTACAGCACTTCATTAATTGCGAGTTTAGTGTTTGTGAACCTATATATGTGAACAGTCTAACTAAAGCTGAACATTTGCAGGTCGTCATGCTACTGTATAAAACTATAAAAGGGGAGGATACAGGACCAATCAGTCACCCTACATAGGAAAAAAAAGAAAAGAGCAGTGACCAGTCTTTTTCATAGGAAACTCCTGCACAAGGCAATATCTAGGATGGATTATAGTACAGACCAGAAAGAATACAAATATCCCTTGTATATCCCTTGGGCAGCACAGTGGCTTAGAGGTTAGCACTCTGGACTTTAAGGTGCCGGGACACTATCTGCATGGAGTTTGTAGGTTTTCACCGTGTTTTTGTGGGTTTCCTTGGGTACTCTGGTTGGGTACTCCCACAATCCAAAAACATGCAGTTAGGTTAATTGGCTTCTCCCCAAAATTGACCTTAGACTGTGGTAATGACTACAGTAGGGACATTATATTGTGAGGCCCTTCGAGGGACAGCTAGTGACATGACTTTGGACTTTGTAAAGCACTGCATAATATGTCAGCGCTATATAAATACTGTATAATAATAATTTAGAAAATGTTAATCCCAGATTTCAGTTTTAACATGGACTAAAGTTGCTTTCTAATGTATACAATTGTGTTCACTATTCACAGGCAAAGCTTCAGCTGCTTTCATTTCTTGCTTGTATATAGACAGCCTGTACATACTGATCCGATGACACACTTTCCAATCATTTTAATGGGGTTTTATTTATAAATGATCTTCTCAGAGACAATATCTGTCCTCCCTGTCTTATCTCAAGGTTTCAGGCAAATTTCTGCTTTCTTGTTTCTTATTAATTTATTTAGAATCCATTACCAATTCCTAGAAATGTCTGAACATGGAAGTCCAATAGAACAAGCTGTGCATATTTACTTGTGCAAATGTGATAAGGATACTGAATTCCAAGGAGCATTTAATTAGGAAAAATAATCTTTTCTATTACAGACACAGCAGGCCGGTACAGCTTCAGGTTAAAATGGCACGGAGACTAGACTTCCCAGCCATGAGTCCAATGCCCTATTCTGTGTCATCATACCTCATAATAATCATATAATTGCTCCAAAAACCATTGTGACAATTATTATCTACAGGTATTTTTTCACGCATTTTAATAACCTCTGCCCTGATCAAACATTAGACCCAATAACACCACCATATTAACTCATCCTAAAAATGTGAATTCACCAATTTCTTTGACCCCCTATCACCTGCAAGATGTAAAGAGATACACAATTATTTGCATATATGTGGACTTACACATGTATATCTTTTAGATTTATATGGTATTGAAATTGTGCAATAAAACACTCCTGAGAAAGCAGACCAGCACTGTGAAATGTGTTGAGTAGCACACCTGATGCTGTTCTCTGTGAGATCTGATGAACAGTATTTTAAAATACTCCATATATATACTTACCTAGCTCATAACCTGTGTGCAAATAAACTTTCTTTTTCTATGGTTTTTTCTATGGTAATTTGTAATGTGGTACCCTTATGTCTGATCATACTGTTGCTTTTTATTTTCAATTGATCTAACATAAAACTTAGTAACTGGGTATTCTGGTTTTTAGTTCGCTTCTAAAAGGTTCACATTTCCCTAAGGACACTGCAAAATACTGCAATATATAAACTGTACCATTTTTTCTTGTTTTGTATGATGTTATCCTAGTGCACCACTTTCAACTACCAAGGACAATATCAAAATGTCGGCTTACATCTTTAATAACTTGTTGTAACTTGTAAAGGTTATCGCCTAAACGCCAAACTTTCTGCATTAGGCAAAGGCTAACATGGTACAAACCTCTACTTATGCAAATATAGGACAATGAAATCTCTCACAAGTCCCTGGTTTACCTTCACTGACTTTCAAATTTCCGTACTTCTGTGATAACATCACTCCTATAAATAAAAAATATAGGAGTGACATTTATGTTTTCTTGCCCAGGAAATTTAATAAAAAAACTCATGAACTCAAAGACTTTGTAGAGTTACAAACTCTACAAATTTCGGAAAATGCCAGTAAAGTGCCAATCTCAAGGAAAATCAGGTCTCCTCCCCTATGTGGCAGAGACATGGAAATGTCAGGACCAAATGAACAGAAATACAAGTCCATTTGCAGGTAAAACAGCAATATATGTGTTTTGTGCACACATTTACCCATTTATCTGAAGTACATTTTTAACAATCCATTATAATACACATTGTACCCGGCAAAACAGTGTGCTTAATTTTTTTTTCACAGTCCTCCACACTATAAAACTGCCAAAAGATTTATATTCTACCACATGTAAATTACCGTTTTCTCTCCATCTCCATGATGGGTTTGTTTAAATTCATGATCCCAGCAGATCTATTTTCTTCCAGCAGAACATAGACTTGTGTGTGGGAGGGCAGAATACTGAAGCACTTTCCACTGACATACTCTCCTATAGAATAAAAAAGCAGACTCCCCAGAGAAGCTGTAACCTACATTGGGAAGGGGATAAACATTCTATAATGCTTAGAGGAAAGTACAGAGTTATTTTATATTCTTCATTAATTATGTTTGTAAAATATGCGTGTGCTAAGGGGTAAAACGCAGGGCTAATGTGGGGACTACAGATGTATGAACTAAAGATGATTATATTTCTGCTCTGGATTTTGTTATGCATGCTTAAAAATATGTTATAAATATGTTGAAGCAATGATTACCTCCAATATGATGCTACTCTCTGCAGACTCATCACTTTTCCATCCATGCACAAGTCTCATAAAATAAAGATAACACTTCCTTTACCTTCCCTTAATAGGCCAAATCTACCCTCAAGTCTTCTTTACATGCCCCCCCGCCAGAAACTGCAACTTGTAGTGATAGGTTATCACTAGCAAAGGCATTGCTGCCAATCTAGAAAGCAAATGGCAGGTCTAGGTGTGGCCGGGTTGCCAGGTTTGCTAGTTTTTTTTATCCCATTGCCATCAATAAAGCTACATTAGGTGGACTTCACTTGCAGGATTAATTATTTGCTGGACTTTGAAGAAACTGTTAGTACAGAGGTGCAATAAAATAACCTTTTTTAATTACAATCACCCGTGAATGTTCCATTGCAGGAGCCGCCATCTTCTTCCTTCTTATCTTCCTGCTTTCGCTCTTTGGCCATCTAGATTAGCCAGGCTGGGTAGACGTCATCATCAGTCTGTCCCGGCAGCCAAAAAGGAAGCTGGGTTGTGCCAGATATCCTGGCATTCCACGCCGTGCTGTGCAGCTCAGTGACACAGTTTAGGACAGCAATCAGGCAGGTGAAATATAAATTTTTGCAGCACTTCCTGTCCCTTTCTGCATAAAACCCTGTCTGATCAGATATTTTGAAAGCAGAACCTTAGTTTGTCTAGTTTGTCAATAGGAAATCAGCTTTCTATGCCAATGTTGCCATTCATTTGTTAGAAATACATAGAGTTAAAAAGATGGAAGAGAAAACTTTAAATCACTTTGCTCTTAGGCATTGCCATTGAGGTCAGCAAGTACTTTGTGATGTCACGAGGGCATGAATCACACTGTGAATCAGAACTATTTTGAGAAGGGTGCAGAGCTGAAAGGAATAAAGTAGCACACTTCTGTGTTGTGGTGGGTAATTTTTCCCCAGCCCAAGGCTGCTTTAGGTTTATGGGCCTCTTTCTTCCTCATCATAAGATCACCCATCACCCACCCAGATAAAGAATTTTTATGCAGCAGTAAATTATGCAAATTCCATATGCAAAAATGGCAGATAATATCCTAAGGATATTTTCAGGTACATGGCATGTGCAAGAATTAATAATTATGGACAGCCTTTAAAAAAAAGAATTGTGTGCTCCATTACTCAAACAGTAAAAGTTAAATGCTTATGTTTTTCTAGAGGGATGTAAAGTAGAAAAATTCTACTCTTATTTCTCATTCCCGTAGGCTTCCTCCCTGATTCTCTTTGTGGATCACGCGTATGATGCAGGATCAGAATTCCTGCCCACAATTCAGGACCAGAGGAATCCAGCTGGCATGGAGCAAAGGATAAACCAGGTATTCCTTTACTTTACACCTTCATGCAATTGATCTCCTTCTTTTTTTAAAAAAGGACAGGATAACCTGACACTGACTTACTCTAGCATGTGTTGAAGGCCATTTTTTAAAAGAGCAATGGTCCCACCCATTCTCCTCTTTATAATACACCATTTTACAATGAAACATAATCTAGGTTTTAAAAGTTCAAAGTCTTTCTAAAAGCTAGGCTTGGCCCTAAATTAAGCCTCCCACTTTATAATTATAACAAGCAAAAACACATAAATGTAGGTACACTATATGGCTAAGAATTTGTAGATACGTAATGTATGTAAACTTGGACATCCAATTCCAAAACCATCAGCATCAATTTGTAGTCATTCCCCATCCCCCATCCATCCCCCTTCCATCCCAATTTCCACAAGATTCTGATGTATGTGTGTGTGTGAATTGGTGCCTATTCCACCAAAAGAGCATTTGTTATGTAATGTACTGATGTTAGATGAGAAGACTTGGCTCACAATTGGTGCTCAACTTCTTTCCAAAGATGTTTAATAGGGTTGAGGTCAAAGCTTTTTGCGGGCCACTCAGTTACCTTCACAGCAAACTCATCAAACCATGTCTTTATGGACCTGAGTTTGTGCACAACAGCAAACACAAAATAATCTCCCCAACTGCATAACTGTTAAAAATGTCTTGTATGTTGCAGCATTAAAGGAAACCACCAAAAACTCAATAATTTGGAAGAGTTCCCACATACTTTTAGCATAATAGGTGTAAAGGATGGTCAGGTGTTCTTTTGCCTTATACTCTACACGTCCCCTAGAGTATTCTAGAAGTTCCCTTAAAATTGAGCATTCCATAGGAAATCTCAAATAATATTTTTAGGAAATTCTACCTCCCCTCTGCAATTTGTGCTTCTCTATTGGACATTGGCAAATTGGTATTGTTGAGCTCCAACCCTGAGTAGGTATATTAAACATCTGAAAAGAGTAAAAAGCTATTTGTAGGGAGCATCAGATTCCCCCTTAATGTTTCTGTGCAACTTGGATATATGCAGTGCTAGCTGTCCCCAGAACAAATGTTAGATACAATATTTAATTTCAATAGCACTAACAATGGTAAAATATTGCACACTATTATTAATTGAATTTATTACCAAAGAAAAAAAATAATCTCAGCCTAGTACTGATTTGTTTACATAATTAAATCAGACAGTCATCTCTATAGCCATTAGCTCAGTCATTAATTTACAAGCCCAAACCACCACTTCTCCAGGGTTATCATCAAGTAAAATAACTATTCTTCATTCAAAACTATTATAGCCTCTTATGTAAAGAATTGTGTTCTGCTAAAATAGTTACCACTGTAGAATATTATATTTGTGTAATAGAGAACCTTTCTCTGCTTCAGTTTCACTTTTACTTACAACCCATTTCTCAACACTTTGTAACTAGACAATAAAAGTAGAAGTAACTTATTGATGTGCTTATATCTCATTCTTCTTTATTCCCCTATCAGCTAAGATCTTGCATTGCCAACTGGCTTCTTACATTGATCCTCCATGTGCTCTACTATACAGACTGTACAGTTGACTAAAAGATGCTGAAGCCAAGTCAAATTCAGGTACTTTTTGATTTTTTAATTTATTATGAATTCATGATTACAACGCTGCATTCATTTGTGCCTTGTACTGTTTTTCTTGACCAATTTAATAAGGGGAAACCCTTGAAATAACGTTTAGGTCCTCAGGGAACCTCTGCTATAATTACTCTATACACAGATCACAAGAAGACTGAGTCTTACTTTGCAGGTCACCGGGGTGAATGCCACCCATACAGATGTCCAAAATAATCACTGGTGTCAGTGGTTACGGCCCTGAAAGCTCCAAACTGCTCCTGGCTCCAGGAACTTCTAGCAATCTCTGGAGCAACCCTAGGGTTCCACAGAAACAGTGTTTCGCAACCAAGGTTCCTGCAAAGTTTGCAAGGGTTCCTCCCAGGTCAGTTACCAGTGACACAATAATCTTTTTGGCTATCTGTAAGGAAGTCACTTTTCCCACTGGCCGGCAAAGTAAAAATGGTTGAGAAAGGATAGTAATGGATATAAGAATTTTAAATGGGGTTCCCTGAAGACCTGAAACGTATTTCAGGGGTTCCCATGTTAAAAAGATCAAGAAACACTGTTATAGACTCCAAACCTATTCTGGGCAACCTAGACATAGAGGGGGAAAAACCAACGGAGCTCCTATCATTTGTCTCTCTTTATATAGACAAATGGCAGGAGTAAGCCAACATCTGTTTTGGGTTATTAAAGGTGCATGTATTGAAATAATGCGTGGAGAGCCCTCTCGACAATGGAGCTCAGGAATAAACTTTGGGCATTTAGGAAAACTTGTAACATGATTGGCTAATGCGTGAAAAGAGGCAGGGCACACAGATCAGCACATATAAGAACATTTTTGTGTCTTTTATAAGGAATCACAACAAAAGCACCAGAGCACAAGGGATTTTATGCATTTACAGAATGCCCTGAGCTTGGAAAATTACAGGCTTTAATTTTCTCATCATCAGATGAATCTACCGCTAATGGTGGATGGCGTCCAAAAATCATCTGATATTTAATGATCACTTAGGCTGCTTCAAAACTTGTCGTTTAAAGCTTTTAAAATGACAATCTTAAGCAATCACAAATGGAAAATATGGATTCTATCACTGAAGTTGCACAAAACAATACATAGTAAAGTGTGTTTTATTTGAAGGATGACATTACTGATAACAGATGGGTTTCTTTATGTAAATTGCTTTTTTAAGAGCCCTTTGCCTCTTATGAAGTCTGTGGAGGTAATAGGCAGAGTGGGAGATTTATAAATGTTTTAACCCAAGATTTATGCAACATTTACCCAAAATGTACATATTTTTCACTTTGGATTCAGTTATAAATTGTGTATATCATCATTTGCTTATGATTTATACATTTTCCCAACTGAATCCACTGCAAAAACAATTGGGTGAAAATGTCAATAATGTTGGGTAAAAACATTTATAAATGGTGCTCTTTTTTTACGGAAAGAGTAAATGATAAGTAAACTCAAATTTTGACAAGGTTTTTAAGACAGAAGAGACAGTGTAGATTTTTTCTGACATTAATATGTCTGGCTGCTTGTCTGTTTTTTTTTTTTTTTCTGATCATACAATAAGCTGTACATAAGTAAACTCAGTGTACAGTCTAAGCACAATTTACTATGTGCATGTGCGTGACTTACGTCTTATATGTTAGGACAGATTTCTCAACCTTTTTACATGGGGGAACCCTTGAAATACCCTTTAGGGAACCCTAACCATAATTACTATATTCACACAGCTCACAGTACATTGGTGTGGTAGTCAGGTGGTCAAATGAATCATTAGTACCTGTTAAACTAACCTGAGATTTACAAACTGCTCATAGCCGAAGGAATCTCTAGGGTTCCAAGCAACTCTGAGAATCACTAAGTTATTATCTCCCATCCCTTGCACTATGAGCACCATTGAGTAGAACTATTTTGTTTATGGAGCAGAATAAAGGACAGTTCCATTGAGCAGAGAGAACCCTATAGCATGTGTTGGATACACATCAAAGCCCGCTTATTATAATTGGGACTGGTCACTATGTAAGCTGTGCAGTGTAATAGAGAATAGATAGCAATATTTACTCCTATGTTACAGAGATTCCAAAAAGCAATAAATGCTACTGATAGTACGTGTATCATATATTGTATGTCATTTGCACAGTTCCAACAAAATGTCCTCTTCCCATAACACATTGAGCAAGTGTGACATACCAAAGGCTACGCTTGGATTCTTCTGTGATAACGGCCAGACTGCTAGAATTACAGCCAAGTTTATCGCTAGTCACTCTTTACTGCTCAGTGAGCCATAAGACAAAGCTAAATTAAATGTGTGGATTTCAGGTCACAGACACATTAATAATGTGGTCATAACTGTGTGATTGCTACTGCCTGATTCACTATGATTATTTGTATATCCCTAGGTCTATGTGATACTTAGGTTATTTGATAATCAGAGTGCATTATTTTTTTAACACACCTCTCTTCCCATGATGTTGAAATTACAGTCAATAGCAATCATAAAATTAGGTGAATAATATTATTGTACAGTAAAAAATAAAACTTCAGGTTTATATAGAGCACATGGATAATATGGAGTATAATTGTAAATACAGTAATAGTATATAGTATAATATTATATAGTAACATAAGTATAATAGCAGCATGCTTTATTAGTAGCAAGCTTAGATGGAACTGAATTATAGCATCACAGACTTTTAACAAATTGGCAGTCCTGACAATTATTGGGCCTCAAAAGCCAACATGTATACAACATACAGGCAACAAATAGTCAACTGTTACAATAGGCATGTGGTACGCAGGCAATTTTTACAATAAAAAGGCAGAAAACAACCAATATGCTGGCAACTGACAATTGTGGACAAAGAAGGGGCAATAAGGACAATATCCAGGCATTAATTGTAACAAATTTACTGCCAAACATTTCTTCTTACCCCCTAGCAAAAATCCTTGACCACATCTAAAAAAAATCACCTTTCCCCCTAGAATATAAAATATTCCCCTTTCCCAACCCAACGCCATTCAGCAATTGTCTCCCCAATCTCCACTAATACACCAAGCAGACATAAGATACAATGGTGCCAGGTCAAAGGAAGACCCACTTAATCATGTGAAATTGTTAGGAATTAGTCCACTATATACTAAATGTTCATACATGACCTAGTCACTAGGAATATAAATGAACAATTCCTTTACATTTTTTTTTGCAGGGAAATGTCTATGCCTTTGATTGAAATTGCACCAGCTAGGCAGCTCGTAAAAAGCATCTCTTACTCCCAATACAGAAACACACTGAAGTTTTGAGGACGCAGCAGTTCACATAGGTGTGTGTTATGTTAGGATAGCTCATTCATTTGAAAGGCTGCTTAATAAAGCACATTGAACCAACAACAGGTGCATATTGCACTTTTTGAAGTGCAGTGCACACCAATGCATGGCAATGCTAGAATGATGCAGTACCTTTTAAAAATCAATGGCACCCCAGCACACCAATGCAAGTCCTATGCTATACCACGCATTGTGTTAATGTACATGTTTTCCTGCAGACATCTATGCATTAATGCAACACAATTGTAGGAATAGGCTCTGAGTAATATCCAGGTGTTGCAGAAAATGACAGAACTATCCCAACGGTTTTACATGAATAATTATCTAATAGTAAACAAACCAATAAAATGTGGGGGCTATAAAATACTTTTATTATCCAAACATTAAGTGGTAATTAGGCTCTACCAATTTCTTTAATGTTTCTTTAATTACATTAAATGTTGATATTTACTTTCTTATTAGGGAATTACTTTCAGATGATTCTAACACTGAATGAAACCAAAAATTTGACTGCTCCATAAGAAGCCAAGATGGTCCAAACAGTAAAATATTTAGATATTTAACAAATACTCATTTGTAGATACCATCAGAACCTTTTTTAAGTATTTCTGTTTCAGGTGCTACATTTCCTGCAAGCTGTAGTAGAGTTTGGCATCGGAAAATCACAGTAGCAGAACATGCAAAGTATTTTCTTAACAGGATTTAAAAATAAGACTCTGTATGGGATTTTAATTTGTAGCCAAGCTATGAATATACAGTTGCTGTGAACACATTTGCAGCTTTTTTTTTCTTTTTTAGAAAATGTAATTGATTTCACATTTCTGTCCTTATTATCTGATCTTTTATTATTGCAGCTGCCTGAGCAGAGGTGTAGAAATTCTAACAGGGCCGAGCTGCAAGGCCAAGGCCAATGTCATCACACAAAGCTGTGAAAATTAGCCATAAGGAATTTGTGAAATTATTCATTATGATAATCGGAGGTCCTGCAGCCAGATAAAGTATAAGATCCCATGTTTGAAATAAAATCATACAGGTTTTCAGTCTACTAATACTTGGGAAATTCATTTGAAACAAAATGGCATGTTTCATGTCACACTGTGGTAGAGAAAGAACATCTAGCAGGTGACCTAACCCACCAAACTCCAACTAAAACTGCAATTTTAATTAAGTGAATAACTTTGGTATTATCTTACTTGAAAAAATGCCACTGAATTTTTAACAGATAATGTCAAGTTAGAGTTGTAAAAGTCACATGACTCTGATTTGAAGGTAAAGGAATGCAGGACTGACTTTCCTGACTCTGTAAACTTATCTTTACAATCATTGCCACCAGCCAATCATGTGCAAATTCCTGCCTTTTAAGATTTCCTTTGATATGATTGGATATTCTTTGCACAGTGAACTATCATCACATTGACAAAGCTCTCTCTCCTTTACAATTACCAAGTTACTTTTAAGAAATCGATTCCAGGTTTGCTGGATCACCCAGCTGTCTTTTCCAGCCTTGGAGAGCTTTTATAAATCAGGCTCAATGCATCAGTAAATGTTACACATAAGGTCAGTAAAAAAAAACATTGCAGGTTGAAGGTTGCAGAGATCCCTCATTGAAGGATCCAACTGTTAAGTTTTGCTTACAGAAGCCGACATATAATTGGATATTTCTATAAAATGAAAATTCAGAACTGGAGAAATATTTGTCTTGAGAATGATTAATAAAAAAACAACAAGTCATCTTGCTCCTAGCTTATCAAACCAATGTCAATACATCCTTGAAGCCTTCCAAATATAGCAGAGAAAGTGCAGGGAGCAATAGGCAGACTGTGTGCAGTTTTCTGCTCAGCTGCCTATGTAGTTCAGTTTATACAGTGCAAACCTCAAAGTTGTAGAGCTGTATAAAGATTGAGCCATAGTAGGATAAATATTTAGAATTCCCAGAATACTTTATAGCCTATGAAATCGCAGTTCTTAATTAAAAAGTAAATCTCTTTAAACCAATAACTTCTTACACTTCTCTTTTCCATCTGCTTACAAACAGAAAGTACATGCAGTACTAAGTACACTATACAGTGTTGGAGACTGTGGGATTCATTAACTAAAGGTGGAACTTTCACTCTTGTAAGGAGAACCTGTTTTTATCTCAAACACTCAGCTATGTGCTAAACATATATAGGGAATTACTAAATTGTTTTAAAAGGGTTCTTAGTCGAGTTTTAGTTGCTCGCAATGGATCTGATTTATTAAAGCTCTTCAAGGCTGAGGAGGATACACTTTCATCAGTGAAGTTGGGTGATCCAGCAAACTGGGAATGGATCTGATGAAAGTGTATTCTCTCCAGTCTTGGAGCTTTGATAAATCAGGCTCAATGGATCTCATTTATTATAACTCTCCAAGACTGGACAACATTAGAGAAGATTGAAGGTGGGAAATTTGAAATTGTCTCATTTTATCTCACTCTCGAGAGGAACTTATTGGAAACCTCACCAATTGGACATTGGTTCTGATTTATTAAAGCTCTTCAAGACTTGAGAAGATAAGACAGTAATGAATTAGTTGGGTGGTCCAGTAACCATGGAGCGGATTTAGAGTTACGAAACATTTGCCAAATAATAGCATGGGTTTTTAAGAAATCCATTCCAGGTTTCTTGCAACACGGTTCACCAATGATAGTCTATCTTCTCCAGTCTTGGAGAGATTTGTTAAATCAGTTACAATGTCCCAATGGTGAGTTTTTTAATAAGTTCCACTTCAAAGTGGAAAAAATGGGACAATATCAATTTTGCCCATTACTTGCTTAAACAATGACAGTGATCCTTATTTACCGAGATATGGGCGCTTTGGATATTATTTAGGATAAAGAACAATACCTGAACATAGTAAACTTTGAGTAGTTGTGCTATGCCTGATGGCAGACAAGCGATATTTTCAAGTTACTCCGGAGAGGCCGCTATGTTTGCTTTGTTCCTCCATTATTCTCCTCCACTTACTTCTCCCAAACCTGACGATTTCAATTACAGAATCTGCGATATTTGGGATTTTACAATCTTTACAGCAGGTTTTTCATTCAAAACAAGAAAATGAAAGTTCAATGATCTCTCCAACACAATCAGGCAATGTCTGCATCGTTTCCTTTAACTTAAATGAATATTTTGAATAAATGAATATTTGATGCCAACCTCATGTACTGGGCTGAGCTTTTAATAAACAGCCACATAAATGATTAAAAAGTATACTACTTCTGGGAAGGTGCATAACTTCAGTGCTAGGATTAATTTTTATTTAATATAGCCAGAAGGAAGAAAAGGCTGAAGCATAGGCACATATAAAAGGCACCAATTACTGTAATACATCTCTATAGTGTTAAAAGTTATTAAATGTTTTTGTTTGTAGTACAAGCAGTGTAAATATCTGAATATGACTTGATGATACGTTTTAGGTGTCTACTGAGCAGTCTGTACAGCAGTACTTGGTGAGTAAGAGTAAAAAGCAGCATAAGGAGCCAATGAGCTATATTACAAAAATATGCTAATGTATTGTGGGAGCAAAGTGATTGAGATGAGCTGTTCTTCTTTCACCAACAATTCACATGATGGGGATGGGGAAGGGTCTTGTAAGTGAAATTAAAAGCGCAGTGGAAAAAGATCAGGTCAAATCACTTAGCAGAGCTGTGTAAAACTTAGGAATGGACAGAAAGAAATATAAATTCTTGAACAGGTAACACCGCTTTCTTGTATGCATTTCAGTTGTTATGGAATGTGTCATTAAAGAACATGGCCATATATACTAGTTTGGGTCTATCTATGGCAATATGAAAGCTCCATCTTAAAGAGCCCTAGCCTATGAATGATATTCTGAGCATATTTGCATCAAAGCACCCCATTGACAAAACCCATACTGGGTAGACCTGAGCTGATATCTCACCATCAAAGAATTGGAAGAATAACTTCTACCTAAATATCAGTATTTGGTAGATAGACTTTGCCCCTTTACCTTTTCTTAAATCTTGACAACCTGTACATGACAAATATATTGAAATATACATATACAGTCTTTGAATTTCCTGTTTACCCATCAACTGCAACATCTAGTAGATTAGCCGCAAAGAAAAGATTGTATTGTCATTTCCAAAGGGAATTGTAAAGTATTTGAGAGAAACGCCATTTTCCTGTTTTGAGATAAGAGTTAAAATGTAGAAATTGACTGTTTGGTAAATGAACGGCATAAAATGAGCCTGCGGAGGCAACCTTTACATTCAATGTTCTTTTTTTCCAATGAGCTGTACTCCTGAACACTTGACAATAATTATAGACATCTATGAGTCAGGAAGCTGGGCTTTTCTGAGGCTGTTACATTGGAATAATCAGCAGTGCCAATGATGATTAATTGACTGATTTTGACAGCATGGGGCTTTTTGTCCTGCAGAAAGTACAAGATAATTCACTACATTTTACACCCACTCAGAGTACCCGTCTCACGGAGGATGCTGGTTCAAAGCCATTCCAAACCAGCCATTAACTTACCTTCAGAAAAGAGCTAAATCTACAGAAAGCTTTTCTATAACAGGGCAAGAAAATGGCCTGTTCTGTCCTCGCCATGATGAAGCAAAGACTAATGCATGTGGTGAAGACATAGAACCAGCCATGCATAGAATATGATAGGATATATTAGATCCCTATTCCGCCTCTGTAAATAGATGATAACCTGTAATTAGGTGGTTTAAGTGTACATTTAATTTCAGATTGATACTAAAGGTGATTTATATATGTGCATGTAGATATGTGTGTATAAAACTGAGGAACACATGCCATCCTTCCTATATATAATCCAACCATTCAAAGAAAGGATACACTGTTAGTGTATAAAAATAATTTATGTATAGGAGATATAAGAGGTATATTTTCTATGATAGATGATAGATAGATAGATAGATAAATAGATAGATAGATAGATAGATAGATAGATAGAGGGATAGATAGATAGATAGATAGATAGATAGATAGATAAATAGATAGATAGATAGATAGATAGATAGATAGATAGATAGATAGATAGATAGATATTCAAGTAAATGGATAGACAGATGAGTAAATTGGAATTCAAATACATTATGATATAGTTAGAAATATGTATATAGGCTGATTGACAGGGGCACTGATGAACAGATAGATCATAAGAACAAAGGGTAATGTAAGGAAGGAAGGAATGGATAAATGAAATGTGAGTATAAATAAGATAGATAGGCATGCAGACTGGAAATGAATAAATTGATAGGTAATGGTTGATAGAGATGGGTAGGCAGATAGGAATGCATGCAGGGATAAGAAAATGAAGGAATAGATAGAGTGTAAAATAGATTGGTTCATATAGGTAAAAGCAGCTAGGGATGGGGACAGCAGATAAATAAATAAATGACAGATTGGTAGAAATAACATAAAAAATATAGAAAAGTAGGGAAAATTGGAAATTAATGGATGTAAAGATAAATGATTGATCGAGAAAGGTAAAAGGGAAAGAAATGCAAGGAAGAGATAAATATAAACATAAGATATGAGTATATATAAGATAAATAAAGGAACATAGGCATATAGACTGGAAATGATTAAACTGATAGATAACAGATAGAGGATAGAGAGTTGTAAGTAGACAGGAATGCAGAAAGGAATCAGGAAATTACTGGATAGATAGATAGATAGATAGATAGATAGATAGATAGATAGATAGATAGATAGATGGAGACAGCAGATGAATGGATAAATGACAGATGGGTAGAAATACCATAGATAGAAAAATAAAAAAGTTTATTATAGATAAAAAAAAAAAAGTACGGATGAAAACTGGAAATAAATGAATGTATAGATAACAGATAGAGGCTGGTGGACATATAGGGGTGCATGCAGAAAATCAGGAAATGCATGGAAAGAAAGAAAGACAGATAGATAGATAGATAGATAGATAGATAGATAGATAGACAGATAGATAGTAAGTACATAGGGATACAGATAGACAAATAGATAAATGGCAGATGGGTCAGAATAGCATTAATAGAGAGATCCTGCCATGATTGTATCTTTATATCCTGCAATGATTGCAATGATTGTATCTATATATCCTGCAATGATTGTATGTATATATCCCGCGATGATTGTATCTATATA
>NC_092864.1:43179824-43190312 GCF_032062135.1 Pyxicephalus adspersus | reverse complement strand
TATATATCCTGCAATGATTGTATCTATATCTCCTGCAATCTATATACACACCGAGGCCCTGCTCTTACATTGTCTCCTATATTGTCACATTGTATTCCCAGGCTCTGCACTGCATTCCCCTGCAATGTGCTATATGAGGCAGGCAGTGACAGCACCTGCCATGAAATCACAGGATCATTATATCTCCATTATATACAGCACATATACAGCAATACAATGGCAGGCAGTGCAGGGGGTGCAGGCAATGCTGTGTGCTGAGCTCTGTATCCCCCATATTAGGGAGCTGATGGAGGAGAGCTGGCGGTGGTCATGGTGGAGCTGCAGTCGTGTTTTCCATTCACATGTCCTCCATGCCTGTACAGGGGGTCGGGAGAAGGGTGCACGGACTTACCGTGGGCAGCAGCGGCTCCATTTGCGCTCCTTGGTCTTTAATATCCATGGTGGATGAGGCTGAGCGCTGTCCGCAGTGTGCTGAGTGCTGGAGCTGTGCACTGCTTAGTATTCGTGTCAGGTAGCTCTCACACACTCCAAGTCCTAGCTAGTCACATGGCTCCTGCACTGTGTAGAGGCTGAGCATGGAGAGTGAGGGGTGCCTAGGCACAAGACCTGCCCACCTCTGCCCTCAGCTGCCTGCCTACCTCCCTGGATGGGGCATACTGAGCTTCATTACACATGAACATTCAATCCATCCGACTGGAATTGTGGATAGCTGCTGTTGTACATCATTTACAGGCAAATGCTGCTACTGACCAGATACCCAGCACAGTGTAAATGTGAATAATAGCCCAGCCAGTCTTGTGAAGGAAGATCTGCTCTCCTTAATCCAGTGTTCCTAGACCTTTTCACCATGGGGGACCCTTAAAATGACTTTCAGGTCTTCAGAGAACCCCTTCTAAAATTGCTATATTCACAGCTCACAGTATATTTGTGTGATAGTCAGTAGGAAGAATTCCTCTTACATTGCTGGTCAGTTTGAAGAATGTCACCTTTACAGATAGCCAAAAAGATCATTGGTGTTAGTCATCAACTGCTCATTGCTCCAAGAACCCCTAGCAACCTACGGAGGAACCCTGGTTGGGAAACACTGTCTTAATCCATCATCTGGGTCCCTTTCTCTGGAACGGAACTTTAATTCAGAAATGTAGAATGGACACACCATTTTTCCATTCTGCTATGTTGCTTGATCTTAACCTCAATATATCAACCACCCCACCCCCATCCTATGGCTAAAGTTTCTGGTGCATAACCTAATTCCAACCTCGCATCTGGTGGATAAATCTTACCCACCCTTCACAACCAGGGTGCATAACCATTATCTCTTGCTACCTAACATCAAACCTCTCCCCTCCTTTGCTAACCATACCCTCAAGCTAACCTACTAGAACCTAACCCCTAACCTTAACTCTTCTTTACTTTTCAGGCAGCAAAATTTGATCCCCGGACCAGTCCCCAACATGCCTCCTGAAATGGCATCACAACCTCCCCAGTTTTCTCAATGAGACTCGTCATTGGACAATAAATATCAGGTGCTCACCCACAGCAGACAAAGTTGTTGACACCCAATGAAAGACCCCAGATGTAGAAACCTAACAATACCCTTAAGCTAACCTGCCAGAACCTAACCCCTAACCTTAAACCTCCAGGTTCCTTACTTTCCAGGCAGAAAAATCTGATCCCAGGACCAGTCTCAGACATGCCTTCTGCAATGACACCTCTCCAGTCTTCTCAATGGGTCTTGTCACTGGACAATCAATATAAAGTGTTCACCCACAGCAGACAATGATGTGGACATCCAACAAAAGACCCCACATCTGAAAACAAGGAAGAAAAGAAAGCCAGAAAATGTGGTAACCAGAGCATCACATGACCACTGCTTTTGGCGAGTAGCTTGTATCAATTAAAGATGAGGTCCTAGTTTGCCGCAACATGGGCTTTAGGTGGTCAAAACTCACCAAGTTGTATATATTTACATGGACTCTGTTAGAAGCTAATTTTTGAATACAAAACATTAAAACTACATTATTGTACCTTCAAAAAGCCTGTGCTCTCTCTCCTCCTTTTTTTATATTCTTGAATATAACAGGCTTGGCAACCCAAAACTACTTTACCACAGTTTAGGCTCTCCTGGGATCCCTCAATCTTTTATTTACATGCAGCAACACCAAAGTGGATGTCAGGGTAACATCTGTCTGCCATCTTTTTTCTTAGCTTACCAAATAGTTTATAAATGGTGGTTGTCGGGGATAATACCAACCAATGGGCATGCTGCCAACTCTTGATCAGTTGTTACTGTACACAGCGGGGAGTGTTCCCATCAGCTGGTTGCTGGTGTCAGGAGCAGTACTGACAAAACACATATGAAATAAAAATAAGTGGTAAAACCTATAGAAAATGTTAATTGAATGCAGCTGTTACTAACATAACAAATATTGGTCCACCAAAAAATGAATTCCCCAGTGGACTGTGACGTGAATTCAGTGAACTCAACCTTCCACTGATATGCAAGTTTGCATGTATTTGTATGAATGCAGGATAATCTAATTTAAAGCTGAATGAAACTAAAAAATTTACAGATTACAAGCCGACAGGCTCTTCATTGTGGCAGAGACATCCTATCTGTACCCTCTATAATGCCTGTTTGTATTCTTTTATAAAATGTACTCTGAGCTGCACATACTTATGTATCCATTCTTGTCCATTCATGAAATACTTCAATACCAGAGTTCATTTCCCCATGTGTGCATGCACAAAAGTTATTTTATTCTGACCAAACCTGGAAAAGGTCCAAGTGAAGACTTTAGTACTGCTGAAGGAATGAGGTGAGGTCAGTTCTACTTTAATTCTACAATATACTGTGATAACAAAGACACTTTCTATTGTTTTCCTTTTAGGAATGACCATTAATGCAGGAGAAGAGGACAAATTCAAACTTCTGCAAAGTAAATAGTGTGTGGCCCTAAGAGTTACCAAGAGAGATTCATTCAAGGCAAAGAATCCTATTCCTCCATATTCCTGAGGGCCAGTGCTTGAGTTTAGATACACAACAAAAAAATTGTAATTCAAGCACGTTTGACATTCTGACACCCATCCTTTCAGAAGATGGTTGAGACAGCCTGTATGTATGCATGTTAAACAATTGTTATCTGGATGTGTTTTTGGATTTCGCCTAAAAGATGTATTTAAAATGGTGGAAATGTACTTGGATTGGAATTATTTGGTATAGCAAATTTAGTTTTGTGTTGTATTGTTACATATGTTTAGTATATTGTGTAATTTCTCCAATATTCCGATGACTAAAATGACAAATTCTTTTTAGGTTTGTCAACAAGTGCAGGAATCTAAAGAAGACTGAGATTGGAGAATGGAGATTGAACAATAGGACTATAATACACATGATTAGCATAATGCTGTTACAAAAACCTTATGATGTTCTGTTACCTAACCCCAATTTTCCATATGAGTACAATGGATAGTAGTAGATATAGTGCTCCCCTGTATTGCTTAGTTGTCATGAGCTCCATCATCGATGGTATAGAAGATACATATAGATACGTATAGGATCAATCCCTGCTGACATGCAACCACTGGTCTATGCAGGCTTGATGGAATAGGTAGCTGCCCAGGAGATCTATGTGGGGGGGGGTGGCAGAAACATAGAAGATGAGTGCATTCAATGTCAGCAGTTGGGTTGCAGGCGGTTGCAGGGCAGTGGCAGTGGATTGAGGCAGCAGTTCATGACATGCTGTTTGCAACCACCCTTGAGCGGTCAGCTGCTTTCATTGACTTAAATGCAACTGCTTTCAACCTCAGCTCACAGCAGTTGGAAAGAGGTTGAAAGCTTGAGACTCGTGGTCTGGTCAAGTGTTTACAGGTAATTAGGTTGAGATGAGGTTTCCTAGGAGGCAGTGGGCAGGCAAAGCCCAGTCACTTCTCCCATGTAAGCCCCTACCCATGTCTCTTTGAGGACACAGGATCATTTACAGAAGATCTTGTAGGATGTAACCCTCACTCCAAGTTTCTCCCAGACTTTACATTTTTCCTTCCTTGGATCTATCACCATCTATCCCCCTCCCTCCTTTTTTTTCTTTTTTCCCTCCCCCTCCTCTTCCTGTCTCTTTGTTTCCCTCTCCTCCATACCCCCCTTTCCCTATACTCATTCTTCCTTTTCCTTTGCTTCTCCGCTATCTTTTGTTCTCCTTTTGCTTTTTTTGCCACTTTTTCTTTTTTTTTCCATTTCTGTTCTACCCCTCCCCATTCACCTATGACTTGCCTATTTCCTATCTTCTTTTATCTATATTTTTTCTCTTTAACCTAATAAAAATGTAAATGGCAAGGTCTAAAAGAAAAAGATGGACTAACAGAGAGCTAATGACCACAGTACGAGCAGACCCAGCTACTCAGATGTTTATCTTAGTAATGCTTGGCAGATGGGGGGACAAGAAGAAGTGGCTTGGCCCCCTATTATCAGCCTCCTGAGCTCCCCTTGCTACCTGTTCATGTTCTGTTCTGCTTCCCTGGTCCCTTCATACTATATATATAATTTAGTAGAATCTGGTGGGTACTTTATTTTACTCCTAAGTTGGCATGTGGTTGTTGGAGGCTTTAAAGGCACCCACAATGGACTGGAGGAATTTGATCTTTCTTCTCCCTTCCACCAACACAACATATGTGTTCTCTCTCTGCATGGGGAGATGAAAAGATCTGTACTTCTAAGTTATTTTTTGGTTTGGGAAACTTTGAGAGCCTGGAGTTGATCTACGAAATATTTTTGCTATGTTTTGTAGGACTAGTTTGTCTTCTCACTACTATAAGATACAATCACACTTTATTATAAGATATAACATAAAATATATCTGCAACACATTAAAATTCACATTTCCAGGAATATGAAAACATAAACATTTGGACCGTTCTGAGATATACTATTTCAGCTCAAAATATTGGCTCAATTTAAATAATATAGAATCATTTGGTTCATATGTACCTATAATACTTGCATTTTTTTTCAGCTCCAGCTTTTGTATGCCTGGCTAAAAAGAACAATGCAGATTATACTGCAATATTCCATTTCCTTCTAGTGCTTTCTCCCAAAGAAAGTTTGCTAAATCTTTTAGCTATCATGTAACTTACAAGTTGAATAACACTCATGGTTGCTTCTCCCTGTAAGTCAGCGCGCAGTCCTCGGGACTACAGAAGATCCAGCCATCATCTAAAAAGGTAGCACTTGTGGCATGCACACTGGAATGCTTGGCAATGTGTGTTCACCCACAGGCCACCACTGGAATTAAAATTTGGAGATTACATGAGCACCACTTGGAAAAGTATAGGTAGGGTAAGTGGAGGGCTATTTAAAATAAAACAGTGGAGGGGATAGGAAATAAATAGATTATTATGATTTATTTAAAGTAGGAACTAGACTTAAGAAAAAAATGAAATGATGCATTCGTATTAACAGGAAGAACTGGGTAAAATGGTAAAAAAATATATATACAATATAGGTGAGAAAACACACTGCAATCATGGTTTACCAAGCGTGCTATATACATTCTAATAAAGAACAAAAACTTTCATCACCCCCCCTCCCCAAATTCCTTGTCTCACAGGACAAAAAAAAATCTATATACACAGATAAGACTTCAAGTATAATTAAAATAGGATAAGCAGTACAATAAGGACCCTTTAAAAGCCCAATCTAAAAAAAATATGGAAGTCATTAGTTTTTCCTTATAGTAAGCATGTATATAATTTGTTTCTTTATTTTCTAATGCTGGGTTACCTTGGAGCTGGGGTCTTAGCACATTCTTATGGTGTGTTTGTATTATTTGTTACACAGTAGGAGATAACTGAAACATTTTAAGCTTTGTTTTAGTAAGGTTTCACACAAGAAAACTTATGCAAAGTGAACTAGGATGCCATTACAACTTTTTGTACTGAAAGTATTGTGGGTGAAGAACCAGGCTATTAAATGTTTTGCAGAATGTGGTCAACTAAGGTCCTCAACACATAAGTACAGGGTTCATTTTGGATGACACAGATGTTTATTTAACTTAAAAAACAAAAATGTGATATATACTTTTTATGCTTTTTACCAGTCTTTAGTAGCTACATTTGTTGTCATTTTTAGGCATTTCCTTCCTTTATTTTCACTTGAGAAACCGGTAAAGAACAGGTAATGACCCTGGGTGTCTACACTCACTCCACTTCATTCATGGAGGGATCCATTGTTGTTAGCTGGGTTGATCTCCTGATTTGGACTACAAACATGTTCTTCTATGTTCATCTCCATGACATGGCAGCATTATTAGTTTACATTAGATAGCTCAGAAGGATGATTAAACCGTTTGTCACAAGACTAATGCAGCCACCAAATTTATAGTATATCGCCAGTAGAATTACAAAAAAATAGCCTTGTAGTGGGAGATACCCCTATACTGTAAAGGTAAATGAAATCATTGCAGTCTGGTAGTAGCATAAGTAGCATTTTTACTTACCTTTTTCCATTGTTCTCACATGTCTCTTCAACATGCAAATGATCCCCCTGGAGCCTCTTCTTGTGTTAGTCTCAGACACTGATACCATCCTTGTCATAACCTGAAGGCCCACCCAAAGATTAAAAGGTTGGATTGAGGGGGATAAACCACACCACCTCTGGGGAATAAAAAGGTAAGGTTCCTCCTGGACTGAAATAAGGATTTCATCTTGTAGTTCAGGGATTGGCCAACTGCTTTTTTATCCTGTTCATGCTGCAGTATATTCCATTTTTACCTTGAGTTCACATAACCTTCAAAGGTAACCCTTGAGTATTGCAATATGGAAGCTATCATTTCTGACTCCTGATTCCAGCTCCATACCTCCATTAAGTCCCATGGAAAGTAAGTAAAAAGTGTCCCCGAAAAGGTCACAAGCCACCCATCCACACTTATTTTCTACTTCCCCCGTTTCATTTAAGTCCTTGCTTTACTGCTCTTTGTAAGCGAGGCATCTGGATAAGAAGGAGCAACAATATATCAGCAGTTAGGACAATTGGCAAGCTAGAACTATCACATGGTTGTGGCTGTGACATCGTCCTCCCAGGTACGCTGTGACATCATCTATCGCTGGAGCTTTACCTGGATGATCTCCTGCTGCAGAAAGGCTGCACCAGAGAGTGGATGCAGGAGAACAGCATTCTGGAGGTGGTCTTTTAAAAGTCATCAAAGCTTTCTCATAAATGGTCAAATAGAGATTAGTTTATTTTCAAAAATACATTTATATATTGGTTTTAATAAATACAAAATTAAATGAATAAACATCTTCTGTATACGTGCCTTGAGCTCCTTCCACATAGCACATGGCTTCCATTTTCATCTACTTAAAACTTTGGAAACAAAAACAGTTTTAGAAGAAACTAATGTAATATTTGTTTTACCAGCAAAACAACGTCAATGATGTTATCATGTTCCATAGCAATTTATTTTCATTTGAGTCTGACAATGTAACAACAGAATATTTCCAATACCAATAAATAAAAAAAAACACAATAAAGACATAAATGCCATTGTAAGATTTCCACTAATCATTTTAAAGGAATAAGGCAGTCTGTAACATTCAGCTTCTAAAGACAATGTGACTCTTGTGAAGGTTACTGCCATATAAAAACGAGGAATGACAATCACCTTCAAAATAAATAGGTTTCTGTGATGCTATTGCAGAGAAAAATAAGTGGTGTAAGGCGGGGGACAGGAAGACAAGAGGAACAGAAACATTCTATTGAAAATGTCAGCTGAAAAGGATATTGAACATTCTATGTTAGAGATGGAATGGTGGATTCTGAAAAAATATTTAAAAATTCTATATATTCTGTGTATTCACTTTGATTCTGTCTTCTTCTATAATGATGCTGTTGAATGTAATTGCACCATTTCTATTAGCAGATGTTAAATAAAAGTTAAATAGAGTTAAATGCTTTTAGAAAATGTCATTTTATTCGTAATGTCCAAACTGCCATGCCTGCAGAAAATGGGAGAGTAATATAGGTTCAAGGACCATTCTGTCAAAGAGGTCCAATGCTGTTTTTTTGAGATACCCTGAGGTTGAACACCTTGCTCTGGTCTCAGGACTGTCATTATTATTGTGGCTGTTTAGACTCAGAGCAACCATGAAATCAGTTCATTCAGATTATCTAAAATCAAGTTTATCTGGCTAACACCACTACTTATTCAAATTTGGTGGTTCACTGTGGGTTTCCCCAATAAGTGGCCAGAGTAGAAACAGAGGTATCTGGCAATCCTATTTAGAGCTGGAAGTCTGGGACGCATCCTATTCCAGAGCCTATAAAATGCACAACATGCTCTAGACTCAATTTCATTATGATGATTTGTACTGTTAGTCAGGGCTCTGCTATAAATAGAGATATACAAGACCCATATTACTGAAAGTTGTGTGTGTAAGGGGGGGTGAAATATTGATGTGTGAAGACTGGGTGCTATAGGTTACTGCAGGAAGACTATGGACTGCAATGCTGGATACTTCACATCTCTTATTCTGCACCATTTTGCAATTTGCCTAAAGGTCAAATTAAACCAAATTTGGTCAAATCCAATCTTGGGCGATAGTTTGTCGAAATTAATCGAACTCAATTGCTACAAATTTGATCTCCATAATTCACAGGGTTGTACTGTCCAGGCTACCTTGAGATGGTAAAAATAGATCACATGCTGTATCAGTGTTTCTCAACCAGGATTCCGCCGGAGGTTTCTATGGGTTCCTTAAGCAATGAGCAATTTATGCTTCTGGGGTCAGTTTAACTGACACCAATGATCTTTTTGACTATCTGTATGGGTGGCATTCACCCCAGTGACCAGCAATGTAAGAGGCGTGCTTTCTACTAATCACCACACTAATGTACTAAGAGCTGTGGGTTCCCTATTTTAAAAAGGTTGGGAAATACTGGTCTAGACTGTAAACTGTTTTATATTGTTCTAGATAGAAAGATAAGAATGTAGAACCACTGTCAAGTTATTATTGCTGTGCAGGCACCCGCTGGGGAGATTTATTTTCAGTGTTTGTCCTGGTGACTTTTGCAGCTGGTGGAGTGAGTGAATATCCAAAGTTTTAACCAAACCAGCACTAGAAGAGAAACATTGTAATGGGGATATCTGTTTTAGGGATGTTTGTCTAAGAGGTGATTTTCCTCATTTGGATAGATTTCTTCTCAATTTCAATTGTATCTTCAAGACAAGATGTAAAGGAAAACTTTAACAATGGAAAACAGGTGGCAAAACAAAAAAGTTACTCCTTAACTATCCAAACTAGAATAAAATTTGGCTTTGAACATACTTTACCCTACTTACTGGAAGAGCATGCACATTATGGGATTTAATAAAGCTCTCGAAGACTGGAGAAAATAGACTATCATCAGACACCCTAGGTGATCCAGCAAACTTGGAATGGACTTGGCGCAGGCTGAAAAAATTTGCCAACTGAGAGCAAATGATTTTCAAGAGACCCATTCCAGGTTTGCTGTAACACTAAGGTTTTCCTACGATAGTCTATCTTCTCCAGCCTTGGAGAGCTTTAAAAAATCAGGTCCTATCAAAATTACAGAATACAGTGGATTTCCATTAGGTATTTATTGTCACTCCTAATAACTTAATTAGTTTCACATGTCTTGACATACACGTTTCCCTGTTCCTTATACCTAAATGGGTCAAAAAAATCACTGATTCAAGTAAATGTCATATTTTGTGCAATATTTGGATATGACACAATATGGACTTGTTACAAATCCTTTTGACGGTTTATCATTCTTTTAGGTTTATTTTAATTAGTAGCATGTATCTCCTAAAGTTTTGGCTTATTAGAAGTGTTCTGAGAGCATTAGACAGCTTCTTACCTTCCCCAGACTCCAAAATGTCCCTACTGTGAAGAGTTAGCCAGAGCACAGACATCAAACAGAGAAAGAAACAATGTAATGAAATGTTCTTTGAGCGTCTCAAAGGATTAAATGCTTCTAAAATGCATTATTTTAATGAATTGTTTTGCATGTGATTATTGCATTGCATGTGACTCCTAAAGGCCATTGGGAAATCTGGTTTAAAATCCATTTAATCTGCTCCATTGCAAAAGTAATATGTATATTCATATGTGAAATGGATGTGCTGAAAAGACAAAATAATGTCATTGTTTCTTTCATTTAGGCTATTTTTTGTCATGTGACAAGAAGAAGCTGAAAATGTTGGAGAAGAATTTGAAGCATTGCTTTACAATGGGAAAAATTACAGCAATTGTTGTGTTATAGAATGTTTGATTCATAAGTCTAAAAGTAATTATCCGTAGGAGGATGTTCACGTTATATCTACAAAGCAACCTGGAAAAATTGATTTAAATCCATCTGATCCCCAATTACCCTGCCTTGAGCTGGAACCTTAAAAAATGCATAGCTCCCAACATGGGATTATGCCCTCTAAATTGGGGCTGTGCATTTGCTGCATTCCCTGCTTCTTTTTT
>NC_092864.1:43106837-43178515 GCF_032062135.1 Pyxicephalus adspersus | reverse complement strand
CCCTTACTGGCTTATAATAATAAAGTAGTAAAGAATCACTATTGACATATTAAAGACCTATATAAAGTGACACAAAGTTTGTGGTTCCCATATATGTAAGCATATAACGAAGGTCAGGTAATAAAGTAAATAATGGTGGTCAACCATGTAGTTGTGTAGGCACATAAACAACCTAGAGCAATATTCATCTATACTATTGTTTAAAATGGTATCTGTGCATATAAGTGGTTTAACACTATAGGTAAAGTATAAGTGGTTTAACACTATAAGTAAGCTATAGTGATAAGGTAAAGGGGTTTAACAGTATATGTAAGATATAGTGACTCAAAGAGATAACACATAAGTAAATCTAAAATCTCACAGTAATGCTGGTTTAAAAATCTGATTGAGATTCATTATAACATAGAATCCAAGGTGTGCCCTAATTATTTATTAGGGATAAACATATACAATTAGTGTGGCATTACGTATATATGATAAATGGTAATATGGTTATGATACATAAGGTTGTTAATAAATCTGGTAATCTTGCATCAGATGGTATACAGAATAAATCTGCAGTATAATGAAAGTACATAGTTTATAATGAAGTATGGTAGAAATTAAATATGAGTCAATTACTTACAGTTCAATATGCACTCAATATACTAATGTTGAAGATAAGTGCAAAGGATCAAGATGAATTGCTTGTAAACTGAAGGGGAAGAAAGGTGGATGATGAATAGGTGAGTCCAGATAAGGTAGCTGAAAAGGTAATGAGTAACTGATAGATAAGCTGACCATATGAAGTGTAGGTGCCAGATGGTGGTTCTGTAGTTTGGATATAGCAGCCATGTGGAAACTGACAGTATGGCGCTTTAAGAAGGGCGAGAATGGCATGAGGAAGTGGATGGTGCGCAAGCGCGAGAGAGTTACCTTTTCAGCTACCTTATCCAGACTCTGCTACTCATCATCTACCTTTCTTCTTCTTCAGTTTACAAGCAATTCATCTTGATCCTTTCCACTTATCTTCAACAGAGTGCTAGGGTTTTATCCTAGGGTTATGAAACTCCAAAGAGGTTACAAAGGGTGAATGCAAGTTAGCAATGTTGGAGGTGTGATGAGGATCAATGATCCTTTTTTATGTGTATTGGATATGCCCAAAACTGTATCACTACTGGACTTCTGTAATTAAACTGCTAACAGAAAAAACATTAATTTCACTTTGACCCAATATTTTTGATGCTGTAATGTTTTTGTAGAATGACAGTGAAATAAAAATGATATAAATCTTCAATCACCGTGCATATGGTAAATGCAGCTTGTATGATTATACCCAAATATTGGAAGCAGATAATAGCCCCCAAATTCAACACTGGATAAAGGAAATTAATTGTGAGACAAAGAGCTATTATCAGCACGGCAGAATAAGGAGGCCAAGAATAAAGATACTTGATCTGTCTGAGTATAATGGAGGTTCATAGCTGTGAAATCATGTTAAGTAACACCCTGGTATTTATGAAGATAAGGTAAAACACAGAGATAACATTCGTAGGCGGCACAGTGTGGAGTAATGGTTTTTGAGTTATTTATGGAATTTGGTATTGCTATTATTGTTTTAAAAGATTATAGAATGCATTGGAGATTTTTGTTTGTAGGGATGTAAAGAAGGAAGTATGGGATTAAGAAATAGGGTGAACAGGAGATAGGATGAAGTGATTTTTTAATGGTGTACTTTTTTTTGAGATACATTTTGTATTGATGTGTGGAATGTATACAAATGTAAAAAAAGTGATTGAATGAAAATAAAGACCATTAATGAATATTATGGTCCAAAGTGGTGCGATTACATGGAGATAAGTTACACTGAGCAGATAGTATTTTGTGATAATTGTCAGCGTCCTTTTTCTCATGAGCATATTCATGACCGAGAACAGATATCGTTATTTGATTTCTATTCAATTGGTCTTCAATGCACACATCATGGCACACCACATTTACAAAGCTTGGGCCATGATGTGCATCCAGGTAAAGTTCCACAGAGTGTTCTCTTATAGACAGAAGGAGAAAAGATCGTGCCCATGCTGTACCACTGCTTCTTAAATGTACCCATTAATTCCAGTCCTGCTTTTGTACTGTATCATTATTTTTAGGTGCTTTGCACATCGGGTTCCTGAGATTTGTCCAGTACCATCTACAGAGATCTTCTAGAGGTAACACATGCATAGTTGCATACTGCATTTATAATATTACTCTCTTTTATTTTGAGAATGCAATTCAAAACTTTTAAGAGAACCTGTTATATGAGCATTAGGTATACCCTCCCCCACATATGAAAGCAAAATTCATACATGTTCAACCCTGACAATGCGATACCTTACTTGCAATACAAGTATTCCACTTATAAAAACAACACAAAAACAACAAAAAAAAGTTGACAATCGAGAATGTTTATCCAGATTTCCGTCTACTAAAATTTGTACGCTAAAAGCCTTTTTATATTTGGTTGAGAGTTGAGACCAGTCAAAATCATACTGGAAAATTCTGGGTTTTGCACTTTGTGCTTCAAAGAGTACCAAATATCCCTCAATGTTCTCAGAAGCTGATGTAAAGATTCAAGAGTATATCAAACTTGTAGTGATGCCCAATTATAGTCCAGCTTGGGTAAAGTTGTTTATTTTCTGCTGCATGTATTGTTTTTTTTTCTATATCAATGCAAACCAATGTTCTATGAGGGTTTTTGTGGCATGTAGTCCCCATTGCCAAAAGCAAGTGAAAACCAATTATGTTTCCCAAAGTTGTCTAGATACAATTCTGGGTAATGTTGCGTACAGTAGTGTTGCAATCTTTTGCGGTTTATTGACTGGACGTTACCTTGAGATTTTCTTTCTTTTACATTTTTTGGTGATTATTATGTGTTTTTTTACACTTTTTATGCACTACAAAGCTGCAGTACATTTTTAACATTTTTAAATTTTTTTTTTTATTCTGAGTCTCCTGCTTTCAGGAAAGTAGCAATCAACTTATGTATACAGTATGTGTGAAAATGGCCCAGCAATAACAAGGGTTAAAGTATATGTAAAGACAAAACTTGTCCTGTCAATCGCTGCCTTCAGTACAAAAAGTAATGGGGGTAAGAAGAAAACTTCCAATGAGAACATATGTTCTGGTGACACCTGTCATAGAGGGGTTTCCTCTCACTTGGAGGAGATGTTGTTATTCTTTCTGTTTGATTGCTGGGGTTTTATTAGGATTTCACTCATTAGCAGATGATGCGGGATGACCCAGGGTCTAAGTGAAACCAGATCTTCATCAGAGCAAGGCATGTTGAGTTAGCGTTACTGGCTTTTGGACTACTATGCAAGAAGTCACCAGGTTGTGGCCCTCAAGCTCCCTCCACCAGAGGCAGACTGGAACTGAGATTTCAGTGCAGGAGCTACAGACAGAAGATGTAGTCAAAAACGGCCAAGGTCAGGGCTGGCAGAAGGTGAAGTTGCAGCTAATTCAAGGTCAGGGCAGGAAGCAGACAGAAGATGTATTAGCCAAGATGTAGCCAAACTGAGGTCAGGACAAGTGGCAGGTAAAACGCATAGTCAAAAACCAAGCTAGGTCTGGGCAGGCAGAAGGCATGATCTCAGAAAAGCCAAGGGCAGGTGGATGGCGGGAGGTGTAGTTATAGACAAACTAAGGTCAGGGTAGGCAGTAGGTAGAAGACATTGTCACTGACAACCCAAAGGCATGGAAGTAGGCAGCTAAAAGGCACCCTTATATGTATTTATATGGTGCTGCGAAGCCCAAAGTGATTACTAGATGAGATCTGCTCATTGGATTCCTAGATTGCAGTGATTTCTACATGAAACTTCCAAAATAAACAAATTATTTTTTTTATCTATCTGGAGTTAAGCTTTAAGATATAAAAAGCAAGTTGTCGTTTTCCCCCACAATGTCCAAAGTACTTCTATAAGTGTCTTCAGGTAAATCTATTTTATTACCTGAATACCAATAAAATATAATCAACTTTATTTGTAATGTTTACAGTAATCAAGAAAACAAACAACTTTATTGACAACTTTTGTCAGACAGCTGTGTACAAGTAAAATAGGACATATGCTGCTACCTTTCCAATAAAATAGAAAAAAGAACATATGCTTGCCATAGTCTTGCTTCCTCCAGCACAACTATTATTGTTGGAGGAATGATTTTAGCAGCACAGGGAATTTTTGTTTTTCTTCAGTAAGTGAATTACTCTGAGCCTGGTCCCAACACCTACTCACAGCATGTCTAGTGACTCATGAATAATCTAATACAAGGAGAACAAAGAGTGCTGTGTATGTACGCTACAGGATCATTTTATTTTATTGATGGAGTTTGGTGTTTGCAGAAAACGGACACCTCTTGTCTCTCTCTTATCTCTGTTCTGTAATGATGGCTGTTTATTGACTTTTAAATAATTGTACATACATGTCCAATTACAATCCTAAATGGCTTGATAAATAATCATTTATCAGTTAAATAAATAATGATATCTGTGCCATGTTAAAGACTAAAAGAAAAAAAGATATTAATGGTCATTGCCCAATCCATCACAACGCTGGAGATAACAAGCATGGAGATGAGCAAATTAAAACTTATCTGAACCTCATAACATATTGTAATATATTTCAGTTCACCAGTCCTGAGTAGTGGCTACACTGGGATGACAACACTGTCTATATTTGGTCGACACAATCAGGATCAATAGGCATTTTTGACTTATCAAGCAGACACTATAAAAGACTTTCAATGGTATAAATATACCAAAAAACACAAAAAGGAGCAAATGAGAAAAATGAATGTGTAATGCGCCTGGGCACACAAACAAACCACAGCCAACTCCAAGAATCCTTTTATCAAGTTTTATTTTGTCGTCATAAAACAAGGCAAAGGTCATTCACAGAAGATCAGTCAGATAAGTGTGGTACATATGGATAAGGCAAAGGCAGGTCAGGAACAATCCAAGGACCGGGTCCCTACTGGTAATGACACAAAAGGTTAATATGAACCAAACCCCAGGGAACACACCCAAGCACACTGTACACACAGAGGCTTCTAGCGGGCAATGTTGTTCAGGAAAGGTTCTCCTTAAGTGCCCAAGTGCCTTGCACCACCTGGCGCCATTTGATAGGAGGATGACTGAATCCCCCGCTCCAGGGGGTTACAAGAGGCACGCGTGGTAGCGCGCACCTCTTTATACAGCACTCCTGGGAGGTGCCCTACTTTGCACGTCTGCAAGTAGTTTGGACAGAGCGGATCCCTCCGCCGGCAGGAAGAGACACGCTGCGAGCACGGCAGCAGCCTCGGTCACACTGCCTGCTGCAGCGGCGTCTCCCTAGACAGCTGTGATCCCCAAGGATGCCGCGGGCTCACTGGACAGGTAAGTTCCTTACAAAATGTAGGTTTTATGTACTAGTTATTGAATAATTTACCTTACCTGCTTACTCCATGACCATAATTGCCCAGGCTGGGCTGACATAACTTTGGCACGTGTATTCAGAAATTCATTTATTCCTGGCACCTGGGTATACCAGGATTGTACACTGAGTTGAACATAGATTGCAATCAGGCAGGTAAATATGATTTAAAAAGGGACATAGTGTGTCTGCTCACATTTTTATTTTTGTTTAGGGCTCAGTTCTGCATGCTCTGTGGTGTAAAGGTGATATAAACTTGTTTCCATAAATGTAGCTTCTGCAGTGTTAGATTCATATCTTGGCCAGAGCAATAATGGTCTGCAATTTGCATGTTCTCCCCATATTTGTGTGGGTTCCTTTCCACATTCCCAACACATACTAGTAGAATATTTTCTCCCCCCCCCAATAAGATCCAGACTAATATAAGCTCTCTGATGAACAGCTATTGACATGACTGTGGATACCAAGAAGAGTAATATTTCGGCACTATATACAATCATAATAAAACATGCAGAAAAAGTGTGGAGGATCTGTGCTGCGAGAAGTATTATCTAAATTTATAGAACAGTCAGCACAATGAAATATTCATAGGGGAAGACAATGGTGTCTTTTGATCTTCAACAATATTTCATTATTGTATGAAAGCAGCAAACAAAAAAAAAACAAAATAACTACAGATCCTGTATCCAAAAAACAAAAGATTTACCTAATAAAATAGGTTGCTACAGCTTACGAGGTATTATTCTGCTTTGGCCTATTTTTGGTTGACCATAATGCGCTCCACCAAATTTTTTTTCTGATGTTCCATCTTCTTTTAGGATTGTTTCTGCTGTGACCTTGTACAAAACAAAAAATCTGTATGATTACAGGTGTGAACTAAATAGTTTACAATGATTGTGTAGAACACACAGGGAGACATGTATTAGGTTTGTTGGAAGCCATGCAATGCAAACAGTATCACAGTAAGATTGGGAGCTAGGACTCGGAGCAGCAACCTGCACTGCAGGAACACATTTGCAAATGCAACTGTACAGACAGTAGTGGCTTGTTGCTTTCTGAAACTGAGATTTGCAGCAGCCAGACAACAGAATGGAGCTGTTCACTGCAGGTCTGAAATAAACTAAAATAGGGGCTGTTACCTAGGGCAGTCTGTGTGAAAATGCATCTGCCTGAGAATGGCCATTCCTTTGGACTTGCACCCATCAATGCATGGAATCATCCCAATATTTGCATCAGAGCTTATTGTTCTTTGCAGAAGTACAAAGACAAGGTCTTGAGAGGTTATTAAAATGCCCCCTGCACCCTGCTAACCATTACCACCATGATCCGCAGGGATTTTATGAAGAAGTTCAGAACCCAGTGATGAGATGTCTGAATCTAACATTAGGTGTTCAATATATACTGAGATCTAATATTTAAAAATGTCATTAACATGTTAAAGAGTGGGTAAAAGAATAACCGTGAGGGCAAAATAAAGGAATAATATAGGTGGGATAATACAAAGGATTTAAATATTTAATAATGCCAAACCCTATGTACTGATCAATATTTTTGAACAATTTTTTATTAAGCTTCAATAGCCATAAGAAAAAATAGTTATGATAAAATCATTTAAGAGGGAATAAATAGGATAAAGTAAAGTATCCAATATTTTCCATATTGTACCCTTTTCCACAATAATTGGATGAGCGCTCAAACTCCAACATCCCCTGCTAGTAGAATGTTTTTCTGTAGTTGAGAATATTTTTTTTCTGTAGTTGAGAATATTAAACATGATTTAGGACGTTCCCTTCACAAATGTCACATTGGTAGTGACAAGATCAGTGAAAGGTTCTGTGTACCACACTGCCCATTATTTCTAATAACATAAATTGAATTAGAACGTAACCTAGATAACCATATTATAGGATAACAGATTATGATTAGAGATAAGTGAATTATTTAGTGAAAGAGTAAATTCAGCCAAATATAGCTCAATTATCAGACATGTACTCACCAACAGAGCAAAACACTTTGATCCACTGACAATTTAATGGAAACCTTAAGCATCAGAAGGATTAAGGATAGTTGACTTTCTTCTGATAATGCTTCTACAACAGGGAAAATTTTGGGGAGGGCAAATTGGGCCCACAGCCCCCACCTTACCAATTCCAGGGCTTCAACTGACAGAATGGTCGCTTCATGTTTGCCTAGGCCCCTATTTTGTATAAAATGTCATCCCTGCTTAGCAGTAACCTTTTATTGCACTCTGAGCCATTGACCTAAAGCATGTAACTAATGAATTTAGAATGAAGCCATAAATTCCATTCTTGTTTATAAAATGAGATTAGTGTACCAGCTTTTTTTTTAGAAGGAGGAAAACGTATTGGCAGCCTCCACATTTCTTTCAACACAGGTTCTCTTTAAAGTAGATCTGAACCCATTCACTAAAATTACATATAAGATTTATTCTATTCATGTATTTCAAAAGTATTTTGAAAGCTGTAGGTTTCATTAAAATAATACCTAGGGATCCTACCATGAAGGTCTTCCCACTTGCATTGTCCCCCTTTCACACATTGCACACCCATGTTCCCTTGTTTTTAGGAAACTGATCCAGGGCAATGATATGAAATGAATGTTAGACTAAAGAGGACGTGTCTAAAAGAGGCTGGAGGAGATTAAAACAACAGAGCTCACTTCTCAAACATTAAGGCTCTGTACATATGTGCAATAATTGTCTTTGGAAAGGATTTTTCACAGTCCTTTCCAAGGACTAACGACTGCACGATGCATGAATGAGCGCTGTACATACAGCACCCTTCTGCTCTATGGAGAGGGGAGGGGGAGAACAACAAGGTGGCACCCCGCAGCGCTTTCCCCCCCTTCACTTCTGTTAAGATCGTTCGTCATCCATCGTCTGTTGATCCCCCAGGATGGTCATTTGGACAATGGATGACGAGCGCTGTACACACACCACATTCTCATCCAATATCGGCCCTGAGCCAATTATCGGGCGAGAACTATTGCATGTGTGTACAAAGCCTAAGACCAGCAGCTCCCAATTTTCAGTCCCCAACATGTTACGTTTAAAATGGACATCCCCACATATTTACATTATATAAAAGGACTATCCTTTACATCAGGGGTCTGCAAACTTTTTGGACTACTAGGCCATTTCAGGAGGTCAAGAAGGCACACTAGGCCAGAAGAAACAAGTTGTCCAAGGAATGAATTTTTATTTAAAAATACAGTACGATCAATGGGAAACACAATGTTGCATGTTCTTAGAGACAGATACAATATCAGGTTCTAATGATGAGGAGTTCAGCAACAGAATGTCATTAAGGTGATTGTCAGAGAGCTGAGAGTGCAGCTTACAAAACTTCATCTTGAAGAACAGCTGCTCGCACGAATAAGTGCTGCCAAACATTGTGATCACACACTTGACATGGGCTAACAACATTGGAAACTGAGCATGTGGCAGCTGACGGTACAAGTCAATGAGAGTAGTGCAAGAAGTAAACTTGGACAAGAGAACGTCCGAAGCCTGCAGCTCAATCCACTCCAATTGCACATCAGAGGGAGCATTGTCATAGGGAATAGTCAAAAGGAATTGCTGACGATCTTGAACTCTTGCGAATGAGAACGCACATCAGTGAAGCGAGAAGAGAATTAATTCTGCAGGGATGACAGCACACTGATGCATTCTTCGGTGTCAACAAGGGCTGCATCACATTGAGCAAGGTGCGGGAAATAGACATAGTCGCCCTTATACAGCGGTTTCTCCTAAAGAATCAGCTTTGCTTTGAATCCCCACACATTGGCTTCCATGTTCGTGATGAGCATGTCACATCCTTGAAGCTTCAGGTTAAGTTCGTTAAGGTGAGAGCTGATATCAGTGATGAAGCCGAACCAATAGAGCCAAACCTCGTCAGAGAACTTTTGAAAGCCCTTGAGGCCCCTCTCACTGACGAAAGAAAATGATCTTGTGGCGAAAAAACGAAGACATGCTTCAAGGCGTTGCCACGACTGAGCCAGCAAATCTCAGTGTGGAAAAAGCAGATCGCCGTAATTATCCTCTGCAGCTTTGCCCATGTGCTTGAAGATGTGGTGGTTGAGAGGACGAGCAAGCACTACATTCACTAACTTCACTACAACAGACATAATGTCCTTCATGCCAACTGCTTTGGCACACAATGACTCCTGGTGGACGATGCAGTGCACCTTGCGTATATCTTGCGTATCTCCTGCGCACAGCCCAAAGAGCGGCAGTGGTCGATGAGCAGCTGTGAAAATCCCTTGTTCGATCCAACTATGGCAGGTGCACCAGCAGTAGTTACAAAGACGAGCTTCGACAGGTTGAAACCACTCAAAGCAGGTAGGAGGGCATTGAGCCATTGGCCAGTTGTCATTCCATTCATTGGGAGAAACTCCTCGACTACCTCCAGGTCTTGCGTGATGCCATGCACAAAGATGGCCAGCTGCGCAGTGTCTTTGATACCACAGCTCTCTTCCAAGGTGATGGGGAATATATTGAGAGTTTTAAACTTTGTAAACATCGAAGACTAGACATCAGAGGCCAAGTCCTCGTAGAGGACTAAGTGGAGTAGAGTCAAAGTGCGGGCAGACAGCAGGATTGCCTTTAAAGCGTTGTGTTGCTCGGGACAAATGACGCCAACAGCAGCAAGTATACAATCCATTACTGTCACGGATCTGCCACAAGTGTGGGGAAGTGGACCCTCTGTGCAATCTGCACATTTAGCAGTGGTATGAACTGAGGCACAGAGTCTAAGAAACTGCCCTGCGTTCACCAGAGCACCCTGCAAGGAGTGATGGGCTTTACTGCGGACGGCGCCCAGGTTGCAGCCCTCAGACACACCTGTGCAGACAGCAGCTGACAGCAGATAGAACCAAAGCGTAGAACCAAATCGGTAGACAAACTCGAAAACCAGAACAGGACCAGGTCAGGGCAGGCGGCGAACAATCTTCATCAGATCAAGCCAGAGTCAGAACCAGGATATCAGCACTTGGAAATAGATACAAGCTGGAGCCTCAGGTAAATGCACCAATTGCAAAGGCAAGGAGTGTCAGTCTGAACACAGCTTATATAATGAGGGAATCCATTACTGTCATGGATCTGCCACAAGTGTGGGGAAGTGGACCCTCTGTGCAATCTGCACGTTTAGCAGTGGTATGAACTGAGGCACAGAGTCTAAGAAACTGCCCTGCGTTCACCAGAGCACCCTGCAAGGAGTGATGGACTTTACTGCGGACGGCGCCCAGGTTGAAGCCCTCAGACACATCTGTGCAGACAGCAGCTGACAGCAGATAAAACCAAAGCGTAGAACCAAATCGGTGGACAAACTCGAAAACCAGAACAGGACCAGGTCAGGGCAGGCAGCGAACAATCTTCATCAGATCAAGCCAGAGTCAGAACCAGGATATAAGCACTTGGAAATAGATACAAGCTGGAGCCTCAGGTAAATGCACCAATTGCAAAGGCAAGGAGTGTCAGTCTGAACACAGCTTATATAATGAGGGTACTGGATGAGCAAGTGCAGATAAATGAGCTGGAAAGGTTCGGTGACGCCTCTAACTCCAGAGCCTGAACAGAGCATCCGGAAGCTAGGGATCCAACTGCTGCTGATCTGACATATATCTGGTGAACAACAAGTACCAGATCAGCTGTGCTGCTCATCTTTGACAATTACAAAGTCTGCAGGGATGCGTTTTCTTTGCATTTAACAAGGACACTTCAAAGCAGGCATGATGCAACACTCAGCAGCCTCAGAACCTTTGGAGGCCTGCTTCTTAAAGAGGGACCACGGTTGATCCTACTGTGACTGTAAGCGAGCAGCCTCAGTCTTCGCTCTTCCGCTGTGTAGTCTCTGTACATGTGCGCGTACTTGCCATTGAAATGCCCCTTAAGATTCGAACGCTTAAAAGCGCTGTTGGTGTCATTGCACACTAAACACAGGGATTTGTTGCCATGTTGGACGAAGAATAAAGGCCGGAGTTTGCTGACCTCTGCTTTACATCATTTGTAAAAATGTGTTTTTGCTTTTTTTTATTGTTTTTAAACAATTTTTTGGGGAGGACTCCTCCCCTTTTATGTGCCACGGCGGTAAAGTCTGAAGGCAAAGGCTGTAGATTCCTGGAATACCTACATCACATATGCCAGGAGGCTGTGGGCTGCTCCTTCTGCACATGTGAAAAAAGCATGCACTGTAATATCAGCACTTTTTTTGCCATTTCAGAAAGACACATCACCTGATCTCACTACTGCGCAGTGCAAGATTAGGTGACGTGAGCAGAAGACAAAAAAAAAAATATGGCCTACGGGACCTACTGGACTCAGTTTGCAGAGGCATTAACAGCTTTTCACCAGGACAGTTGTTGTTTTCTTTTTTTTGTGACAGTTTCACTTTAACATATAAAAAATGTATTAGATTTGTTTTGGGCCCATGAACACTATTGTTTTTTTTTTTTTTTTTTGTTATTTGTTTTGTTTTTTTGTTTGTTGTTTTTTTAACCTTGCTGATGCCGAATAAAGAAATCCCCAACACATCTTAAAAGCCAGAATCTAATCCTACCTAATGGGAGCTTATAATAATGTGTTGATGCCCTCCAGTGGCAAGATAACATTATTACACAACTGTCTAATTAAAAACTGAAGCAATTACTTAAAGAATCAAACATATGGTGTAGTTAACAAAATATGATTAATGCAAGCCAGACTCAGACCTATTTGCTTTTTCTGAGGTCTGCACCAGGATAAATGATGAAAAGGTCTATGCTGCATAATAAAAAATGTTTTTTTTTACAAAATAAACTCATTATAGTTAAATGATGGATATTATACAAAACAAGCATGATAAATATGTTTATTGGAGATATTCAAAACCCACACTGAGAACCACTAGCTGCTCTGTTCTTTGTGTAGAAAATGGATATGCAAGGCTTCTGCTTTGGAATATTTGATAATAAAATATTTAAAATGCCTTGATTTACTTTCATAGTTAAAGTGGAACCAAATGTAAAAATTAATAAATTGTGATCAGGCAGATCCCTTATTGCAGAAGAGGCAGATGATGTCCCTTGTGCAAAAAACTAGCCTTGCCTGCCTGATCTAATTCTTTATTGACAGTCTATTATTTATTATTGCAATGTGTCCTCACTCCAAGATCTTCTTTATGGAGTTAGGTCTTCTCATCTTTAATGGCCAGGCCAGGATGGTGTAACTCCTGCACAAGCATTCAGGGGTGTAGTGGGGTGGGCACTCTTACTTTGCAAAGTTCTTTAGTGGTCCGTGGGTCTGGTCGGTCCAGCCCCCCACAAGGTCAGGAGAAGGACCCTGCTGGGGGGGGGGGGCACTGGCCAGGGCCTCAGACCATGTCTCCTTTATGGAATTGCAGGCTCAGGGTGGTGGGTGGGTTGTCTCTCTGAACACATCCCACACACTCTCCCATCATAGGTCAGGTCAGAAGTTTCTTCCCCCATGAGTGACACATAGGCAGGGGTGTAGTGGGGTGTGCATGTCATGGATAGTACCGGGCCCTCTTCTTTTTTTATGACTACACCCCTGCAAGTATTACAAAGCAGCACAGCATTTTTTGACAGATGAAGATGGCAATCATTATTGTTCATTAAACTATATCACTTAAAGATTTTGGCTTCCTCTCAACACTTAACCCATCCTTCAAACCTTTGCTTACTTTAGCTGTAATCCTCATCCTAAACATTTAAATTGAAATATTGTTTTTTTGTATTGTTTACAATAGGAGTGCATGAAAGGAAATGAATATGATATTATTATAATCATTACATGAAGTGATAAGAAGCTAACTTGGATCAGCAGTACAGCACTCAGGGTATCCAGCAATCTGGTGCATTTCATGCACAGAGCTTCAATCAACTCCAGTGCTCTGTAAACTGTGTTCTGGATTGGAGCATTGTGCAGGGGGAGATGTGATAAACCACTAAAAGTTCAAACCTTTCAACCATATGGGAAAGGCTGGGAACCCTTTTGTACACACGTTCACACACCGTTACATTTACTTTGTGCTGTTTGTGGCACAGTTCTTGGAGGCCACATATAACTTCTGACCGTCCTTAAGCAGTCAGCCAGACTTGCATCAATAGACGCAGTTGGCGGTTGTGTTGAGGTAAACTGCACCACAACGGCACTCCACTGCATGATAAATCATTCAGCAAATGCTACAGTTGACTCTAAAATTTGCTCCCAGATTTATAAAGGGAAAACCGAAAGCAGCCAATCACTTGGTTTAAGACCACACTTCTGAAAGAGGACTTCCTTTAGGCAAAGTATGTATTTATTAAAAAAGCAGAAACTACATATGGTTTTGGGAAATGTGTTAAACCAAATCAAATAAGTGTCAGAAAGCCTACACTGCTTACTAGCCATTAGGGCTAGTACTAAATTAAAGCAACTGTCAATTAAAATAATGTAAAAAAGGCAGTTATAATTTTAGAATATAGTATGTAATAATATATTATAATACAGGTATAATACCTACCAGCGGTAAGTCATCCATAACACTTCTGGATGTGTTCTTCAGACAGCTGCATCTCTTTACTGTACCTCAACTTCAGCATCTGGTGCAGCCCTTCAATACAGCAAGACAATAGTACTAGTAGTGAGGGTGGTAGCTGAAAAGCAGGTAAAGCCATAGAGTGCACTTATGCTGGCATCCAACATACTGGGCTTCTATTAGAAGCTGAAGAAATTCGAGCCTTTTATAGCTCCGTGTGAAGACCATCTGAAACATTGGTCTCCAACCTTTTGGACGTCAGAGACCACTAATTTCACAGACTTCTAACCGTGCACACACGGGGATCCGTGTGTCAATCAAAGTGGAAGACACTTCCCCCATAGTGACATCATGATGCCAGAACTCACCCAATCTCCCATTGCAGGCTTAGACCAGAGTGTCCAGAGACACAACCCACCCACCGCTCTGAGCCTGCAATCCGTACAGGTGACATGGTCTGCGGCTCAGGCTCAGACCCTGCTGGGGGACACACTGGCCAGAACCATGGACCACCAAAATTTTCTCACGGACCACTGGTTGGCGACCACTGATCTCAAAGACAGGGACTAATAGAAAGTCCCTGTATTTTAAAAGTCAACTGTATTTTAAAAGTATGCCATTATTTAGGATTTATTCTTGTAACATTGAGCCTGATTTAGTAAAGCTCCCCAAGACTTTACAAGATAGAAAACTTGAGTAATCCAGAATTTGGAATAGATCGGGTCCAGGACTGTAAACAATTGCCAAATAGCAAAACATTTGTAAGAAATGCTTTCCAGGTTTGTTGGATCTCCAATCATAGTCTATCTTCTCAACTCTCACAGAGCTTTAAAGAATTAGGCCTATTGCCACCAATACCACTCAATAAAGTTGGCCAAGACTCCGGAACTTGAAACTCCGGAAGAAGCGCCAGTGACCAAGTGGAGTCCTGATAGCGCAGCTCTGGAGAAGTCCCTTATGACTGGCAAATCTGTTATAATGTGAAAATAAAATTCAACTGGTAAAAAAAATTGTGTCACATTTGTGACATTCTCCAAGTAGTAGCCAGGAGTTATGCATACTTACATGTTTGGCAGCCAAAACTTCTTGAAGGCCAATACTTTAAGGAGTTTATTTCAACTTTCAAAGTCTCCGTCAATGCATTTAACTCATATACCTCAATTCTTGGCCCATCTGCTGCCTCTAGGTTTTAATTTGTTCCCCTGTGTAAGGAAAAAGTGAAGGAGAAGGACTTAGCATCAGGGTGGTGCAGGACAAGCAACACTTCTAGAGCTGCCCTGGCCAACAACTCTCTTTTCTGAATATCTCCCATTTGTTTTTGGTACATTGCCGATTACTTTTTAGGCATTGGGCATAAAAGTTTTATTTTGTACATTTACAATTGGAGCTGACTGAGGTTTTAAATCAGTACAATGGAGGAGGTGGGGGGCAATATAGGTCAGGCCAGGTTTATATCCCAGTACATTTTGCTAATTTGAATTCCTGCACAAGCTATTCAGCTTGTGTGATAAATATGTTTTTTTGTAAAAAGAGGTAAATCCTTGCAGATCTGTAATACAGCAAAATCCCAAATCTGCAAATGGCTTTTAACATTTGTATGAAAAGCTAAACAGTTATTTTAAAGGGTCAAAAGTGCACAGAAAACCATCTAAATTAATGCAATATGCTGAGATGTTTTCCATGTAGAGCACTAACCAGCCTATCCATATAGAACTATTTGCAATAAGTAATGATGAAATGAAAAGTTCAGTTACAGAACAACAAATCAGATCGTATTTAGGTGACGTTACTTCAGTTTAGGGGAATATTCATATTCTATCTCCTTTGCTGGCATTTGTCTACGGAAGGTATAAACTGTAATAAATAAATCGATGCTTGAAAACATTTATGTGATTTATGAAGGGCAGTTAGGAAGGGCATTCTGGGATGTTGGTGATGATCACACACACAAAAAAGGTAGTCCTTGCATCAAAATTTTAACCCCTCCAAATATTAATGCTGCATTATACTCAAAAACAACACTATGGCATCTGCCTGGGGTGCCAAGGTGTCGATCACCTCCTGAGACTTCTAAAAAGTTCCTGGGAAAGCTTAGGACAGCGGTCACTAAACGGTGGTTCACAAGAAAATTTTGGTGGTCCGCGGTTCTGGCCAGTACACCCCCCTAGCGGAGTCAGGAAAAGGACCCTGCTGGGGGGGTGCATAGGCATGAGCCGCGGACCATGTCTATGGATCTCAAGCTAAGGGTGATGGGTGGGTTGTGTCTCTGGAGTTGGCGGGTTCTGGCATCATGACGTCACTCTGGGGGAAGTTTCTGCCCCTTTGGGTGACATGGCTCTCCGCACATGCACGGTCCGGAGTCTGTGAAATTAATGGTCCATGATGTCCAAAAGGTTGGCGACCACTGGCTTAGGATATAAATGGATATAAATGGATTGGGAATTTGTATGGGAAACATTTTAAATTGGCATATATCAATCCATCAATATAAACCATATAAAAGAGAAACTTTTTTTTTAAATACATAATAATTAAAAAACAGCAAGAATTATGATGGCAGTAATACATATATATCAAACGTGAGAACAAGTGGTTACCATCACAATATTAACATTATGCAATACAAATGCAATAAACAACAACAGTTGTTGGCTTTAAAATTACTTAGTATGAACTTCTATAATAATGTAATAATTTCAATCTTAGAATTTCTATGCCTTTTGCAGCTAGGTCTGCTTCTTCTGGAGTGTATACATAATTTATCATGCCATCAATATGCTAAACAGGGTGATCTTTGAAGGAAGTATTGTATCCCTGGTAAGCTAATTCAAGTAGAAATTGTTGGAAATCAAGGTTTGCTTGTATAGTCTCTCTTCAAAAATAAAAGTGTAGAAAATGAATCTGCACATACGCAAGTAGTTCAAAATAGTGCTTTAAATGTTTTTCATTCATATTACCGTGATAGATGCTTAGGGTGCCAAACTTTACCAAACTTTGCAAGCAGATGCTCCAGCAAAGTCCTTGACGGTCTTCTTGCAAGATTGGAAGTGGGGATGCATGGTTAGTCTAAAGGTCCAAATAATCCTCCCAACAAACAATATAAACAATCAGACCATCCATTTTGATGCAAGGTCACCTTTAGGAATAGTTTATGTTTCCTTATGATGGTCTTTATAGCAGACAATGTTTTGGTTACAAAAGTAACAGTTTAGTATCACTCCAGCTTAGGAAGCCCCATGGCCACATTTAGTGGTAAACGTTACATTGATGGTGAGAGAATTCATTGATCCAGCATGCTAACTAAACAAAAATGACCCATTTATTTAAGCAAAGTAACAATAATATTATTAGTAGATGTAGTTGTAATTCCCCACCTTTTAAAGGTTAACACCAAATATTGAAATGCAGATAACCCAATATAAAAAATATAATAAATATTATATAAATACTGTTTATTATTATCAATATTATTAATAACATGGTAAAATCAGTAATCTGCTGTTTGTGAATTAGAAAAACAAGCAGCTTTTGTGCAAAGAATGAACAAATGTGTATGTCCAGTGGTTCCAGCTGCTAAGTTTATAAAGACCAAGTTTATTGACTTCTGTTTAGCAGCAACGGAAAAACAAGTCATCAGGAAACAGATTTTTAAACACTTTAATAAATGTGCCCTATTGCTGGTTATACTATACATGTGACAATAAAAGAATCATAGATTGGATTGCTTTAGTCTCTGGTTTTATTACTTTAAGAAACTCTGTTCTTCTTGCAGCCCCTAAAAGCAGACTCTGACTGCTACAATCACTAAGTTATTCCCCCAGGGAGATAGGCAAATGTACAGAAAAATATATAATAATAATTATGTATGTATATAGTCAGCTTGATTTGCAGGAGAGGAAAAGGTTCAGCTAATCTACCCCTGCATACCAGTCATGTGACTATGTGCATAAAGAAGGTGCAATCCCCTGAACCTACTTAGTAAATGGCATATAGCTGTTTAATGTATATGGTGTGCTCTTAGTTGTACACTAACTTTAAATTAATGCTGCTTCTGTGTATTTATTCTGATGTTCATTCTGATGGCAATGACATTCAATGAGCTGTGATCAGTGGCAAGCATTTTATACAGGTAAGATAAATACAAACATAAAACCTCCAATGGCAGTGCAGAACCTTTATTAACCTCCCTAGCGGTTCATTTCTTTCCGGTTTTATATGTCTAAAAGTGGTACATTTTATAAATTTTATTTTACAGTATAATATAATAGTATGAGTATATTAAAGTTTGAAACACAAAATCATTTGAAAAACAATAAATTGAATAAATTAAAAAATCTATAAATTTAAAAAAAAATTTAAAAAAAATTTAATTAAAAAAAAAATACATATTATACTCATAGTATTATACATACTGTAAATAAAAAATGTTCTTGAAAACAATGTACTGCTTTTACACATAAAAATCCAATGCATTGCATTCAATACAGTTATTTTGTATTGAATGCAATACAAATGGATTTTGAATTTCCCCCCCTGCCCGGCCGGGACGTACACACGCACTGACGTTACCGGGAACTCCCCCGGTGACTCATCGGATGCAGAAGCAGGAAGAATAAAGAAGACGGAGATTGACGGCGAGGGACCCCGGCGGATCAGGTAAGCGCTCTATTTACTAACCTTCCCCAGGTGTTCCAACCCCGAGAGTGACTCGGGGTTACCACTTGTAGCAACTTTTTTCTACCCCGAGTCATTCTCAGGGTTACCGCTAGGGAGGTTAAAACTACGGGATTACCACTATAGGTTAAAAAGCCAAATAAACAAAGAACTTTAAATATTATACTGACTACAATATACCAGGGAATAGTTTGAACATTGTACAAGGCAAAAAATGGACAAATTGGGAGAATTTCTGAATGAATCTACATTCAATGAGTAAGAAATAGGATGACTAGTACATAAAAGCACCTAAAAACACTGTCTTAAATAATGTAAATGTGAAAAATCCAATCTTAGATGAAAAACTAGGAATGTCATGGATTTATTAGGTGAATGGCCCTGATTTAATAAAGCTTTCCAAGGCTGGACAGGATACACTTCCATCAGTGAAGCTGGGTGATCCTGGAATGAATTCTTAAAAATCATTTGCAAATGTTTTGAATCCTGGACCAGATCCATTCCAGGTTTGCTGGATCACCCAGCTTTACTGATGAAAGTGCATCCTCTCCAACCTTGGGGAGCTTTAATAAATCAGGTCCAATGTCTTGTTAAATAATTGGTAAATACACCCTATACTGTAAATATATTTTGCTGGTGCAAAACTGACAACTACATATGAAGAATACAATTAAATAATACTTACAAATTGGGGTCAGTTTATAAAGCAGTAAATCATTCCCTGATGGAAAATCAATTACTGCCAATAAAACACGTGGACAGGGAATGTTTAAATAGGTCAGATTCACGTTTTAATAAATAAACAGTGTTACATAAATATACCTAAAAGATTTTGTATATTTATCTTTTCGTTATCGTTTTTTATTGTTTCTTTTTTCACTCAAGTTTTGTTAATAAATACATTTTTTGTGTCTCTGTAGCTGCCAATCTTGACATTTGTATTTTAGATTATTTTATGGTGTAGTCATTTTCAAATATATTTTATCATATTCAATTTAGTAAATTGTGTCAAAATAGTGTAATGTGGTGCCACCTAGTGTTCGAATTTCAGTAAAGGAAAAACATGGGATTTATGGAATAACACAGCACAAAGCATATGTCTAATAATTATAGAGACATCAAAAAGCTTATCATTGACTGGCAGGCAACCTTGTTTTTTCATAAGATAGGCATGTTTTAAAAGGATACTGCATACCTGCTAAGCAGATGAATTTTCATTGAGGCCAATTTACTAAAGGAATATAGGTTATCCACTTTGTAATGGATCATTCACATGGTTTAGTAAATGTGGCAATAGTTCACTTTGCAAGGAACATCAAATCCTTTGTAAATTTAAAAGAAACAAAATAAATTCTATGCACATGATTGAATGAATAAAGTCTGCAGAGCATCATTCATTTACTAGGTTATGTGCAGTATCCCCTGCAAGGGGAATATTTCACTTTGCTTTTTAAACAGATTATTTTTCTTTAGGATGCTCAATCCAATATATTCTTTTTATCTGGTGGTCATGAAATGCACCTGATTGTGAAGCTCCAACAAACTTATTTATTAAAAAGGTTAATGCTAAGATATTTCTCATCACAACCAATTATATTTAAACCTGTGTTAGGAGTTTGGATCACTTATTCTGCAGAATACAGGTACATATTAGTCCAGTTGTTGAATTTAATAGATAGCAGCATATAAAAAGCTATAAAATCTTTTTTTCATTTTTAAAAGAAAAAGAAAGGGGAAATATGTACAATTTTGGAGACATATTTCAATAAGAAAGAACCAGTAGTAAATCCTCATGAAGCATCAAAAATCAATCAGTAGAATAATAACAACAGACCAAACACACCAGAGGGGGAACACAGAGAACATTTTCTTGACTGTACACCCACGTACTCTTAGATTGTAAGCTCCTTTGGGCAAGGTCCTTGGCTCCTCCTGTGTCACTGTCTGTGTCTGTCATTTGCAACACCTATTTAATGTACAGCGCTGTGAAATATGTTAGTGCTATATAAATACGGTTTATAATAATAATAAGAAGAAGAAATACTATCCTGTCTTAAATCTTAAAGGGAAAGGCCCCTCTGTCTATTTAGGACCAACTACAGATTTATGATGGATTGCCTAATCCAATCTGGTATACAGAACCCCTGGTTCAGAACATGTTAGGCAAGGCCTGCAGTCAGTCCCAGTAGTCAATGAATCAAAATAAGGTCATACTCACATACAGCTGTGGAATTTCTAGAAATACCGTCCTTATATTGTACAGAGGAAGAATAATTCAGCCAGACAGGTGCGGCAGGAGAGAAACCATAAAGCTCAAAATTTGACACTATGCAGCCTGCTGGGACGATATGCTGGGTGCAGTAGTCAGCATTCTGCACTAACACAATACACCATTGTAAATGTACCCAGTACCGCCATCAAATATGTCTGGACCCCATTATAGGTAAAATTCCTGCACCCCTTTCTTTTGTGAAATTTGAACATGAATTGTTACACAGTGCCGTGCAGTTCTTGGGGGGTGTAAGGTGCTACCCTTTTCATGATCTGCCCTTCTGGATGCCTACATCTGCCCAGCATAGTTTGAGCTTGAGCTATCATGTTGGGCTCAACACTACCGCACACTGAATAATATGTTACTGTATATGCTTTCCCAGTGATAATGCCTAGTACATCCCTAACTGCAATCCCGGACACCCTGGCATTCCCCACCCATTCTGCTTTCACACCCATTATTGCACACCATCAAACACTCCCAGAATTGTCAGGTAGCTAAGGAAGCTAGTGCTGTTCAAAACAACAAAAAATTCACTGACTAGAAAGATTTTGCAAATTTTTTGTGCAATGAAAAAACTGTCTCGCATTTTTAAATGCAATTTTTTTTTAGTTTGATGGGGAGGATCCCTCTTCCATCTGTACTGGCAGTTAAGCCTGAATAGAAAACTCAGAGCCTCCTGCAATACGAACATCATGCCGGAGCTCAGGCATGTGCAGAAAGGACTTTCCCACAATGTAAAAACAAAGTGCCAATCTCAGACATGCACGTTTCTGGTGATTTTAAAACATATTACCACTTCTTTGTTCTCTCCTTTTTTTTTAAATCCAGTTACTAATTTTATATTGTCACATATATAAAAGGGCAATCTGATTTTTTTCAATAACAATCATTGCTTAGATCACTCTCCTGGATTTGCACTAAAGTACTGATCAGAAACTCCATACACATGAACTTGTAACTCATCACCATATTTGGAACTATACACTAATATTAAAAAGTGGCGATCATGAACAATGTTAAAAAAACACCACTCATCTCTACTTTTTCATATTGGGCACTAATAGATAATTGATTCTAATCTGGACTATTTCTTTTTATTTTTTTCGGCCTGTAAAGGAAATGGGGATGACAAGGGCAGAATGTACTACTATATGTTGTGCTCCACAAAAAAGTTCAGGTGCACTTTTAGCCAAAATGGGGTGTGATGGTAGCCCATTCTAATTGCCTTTATACAACATTAAACACAAACTAAAATAACATATTTACATGCATTTGGTAAAGCACAGATAAATGTGAACTTTTTCTTACAATCTATTGTTATATTATTATACAGTTATTATATCACATTAAACAGGTCATGAAGGATTAATAGAAAAGCTGAAACTACAAATATTTTGGCTATGGGCTTCAAAACTAAATGAGTCTGAAAGTGAACTATATGTGTCCCTTACCTTCCCATCAACACCTACCATTCATTTTTTTCCATCCATTTTAAAAACAGGAAAAAAGTTTCGCTTTCACGCTTCCAATAACTCCACATAATTTATGGCCCAAACAATGCATGTTGGACAGAACTGTTTTTTAGAAGAATTACACAAAGGGTGTAAAACACATTAAGAAAACTTTTATTTTGATCAGTATTGTGAAAGGTGCTAAATTCATATGGAGTAACGCATGCACAAACATTTGGCCAAATTCATCACTCAACACTTTTTTTTTTTTCAAAATAAAACTATAATAATTCTAATTATGGATCATTCTGTCTTCTTTACACTCCAAAGTGTTAAAACTTGAAAAAACAATTGCAAATTTAAACATTGTTGTCTCTGCATTGTCTCTTTTATATGAGAGAAGTATAGCAGAAAGCTTTCTAAGTTTTAGGTTAAAGTGAACCTGTTATGAGGCAGACAAGACAATGACATTGCAAAACTTCTTTTAGAGGTTGTTAGTTCCTTGACGCGCGTGTTCTCCCTTATTAGTGGATTGCTATATCAAAGGCCACCAGTGAGTTAGAAACTCATGACCTGCATTGCAGACAGTACTGAAAGTGTGAAACACTACATTGTACTTCTGTTCTGGAGCTTTTATTGCAGCTATGATTTGCCTTTTCTCTAACCACTTATTGACACTGATTTAGAATTGTTTTTTATTGGTTCAGAAGATCTAATCCTGCAGGTCAAGGTCACCTGGGGCAGCACAACTACAAATTTCCAGAATAACAAGCACATCCATGATCTGTAATTCTCATTATACCTTAATTTAGTTAAAGTGTATGCAAACTCCAATAAAAACCTTATCGTTTCTGCTTTCTTTTGGGTTGTAAATATATATTTGGAAGCTTTCTGTTATATTTACTCTCTAAGCACACATTTTGATTATACAAAGAATACTGGAGGTTGATCTAGCACTTTGCCTGTGTTGCACTTTTATCTTTTGCATTGTTTCCATCTCCTGTCCTGGCGTGATGGAAATTCCTGGGTATTTCTTTGTTAACAGGATCTGGGAAGAATATGCAAATGAGAAATAAATAGGTTACAATTATAACATTCGAATAAAGGATGATATGGACAACATTGTTATTTTCCAAGTAGCTTATTCTTCATGAGAACATCACAAGCTTTACTAATATTAATTCTCTCCAGCTGTAGACTCTGAAATAGAAACATTTTCCTGTGTACAGCCTACAGCAACCACCCACCTTCATCTGACAGTCACCAAGTAATGTATAGAATCTGCAAAGCACACCAGCAGAAATGCAATGTTGTCCTATGTAGAGTCATGTTTATACTGTAGAATAAACTTCAACATTTTTCCCTAAAATATTTTAATTAGATAGTATAAGAGACTTTTACTTTTTCTTGGTGTTTTAGCTGGAACATGTCTTCTCAAAATCCCACAATCTGCCAACTCTAAAAACCCACAATTCAGTGGTCTAAGTAAACGTCTTCAAGGCTGTAGTAATAATCTGAAGTCATTGCCCTTTTTCTGACATGGGTCCTGATGAAATAGGAGATCTGATGCTCTTATAATTGAATTGCATACACAGAACACCTTTGGCATGAAAAAAAATGCTGATTGCAACCCAGGTCTTCTCATCCCATGTTAATGCCTAACCACCCATTTGCTCTGTAGACCAGTGATCCCCAACCTTTTGGAGCTCGCGGACCACAAAATATATATAATGCAGACCGTTCATGGGCAGGGAGCCAGGTGTCACTCAAAGGGGAAGAACATCCCCCGGAGTGATGTCATGATGCCAGAACCCGCTCACTCACCCCTCGCAGGTGTGAGCCAGTGTCCAGAGACATAACTCGCCCACCGCACTGAGCCTCAATGTCCCAGTAGACATGGTCCGCGGTTCTGGCTAGTGAGTCCTCCCAAGTCGGGTCCTTCTCCTGGCCCCACTGGTGGGTGCACTGGCAAGGGCCTGTCAGACGGCCGGGTTGGGGACCCCTCTGAAATCTTGTGGAGAAACTTGATTCTACCAAGTGCATGGAACAATTGGTAGCAGAACATGACAATAAAATGGAACATTGAATAGTTTTAATGAATTCTTGAACATGACAATAGGTTCATTGTACTCCGATGGCTTCCACAGCCACCACAGCTCAATCCAATAGAGCACCTTTGGATTGTGGTGGAAGAGGAGATTCACGTCATGTGAACATGTACCAAAGTCCCTTAGGAATGTTTCCTTAAGAACCAACCTGGTATCAGCAGGGTTTACCTAATAAAGTGACAAGTCAATGTGTATAACTGATATGAAAAATGTATTATACAAATCCTATTTTTTTAATTTGATTAGAAAATGTAAATATTTTTGTCCAATAAAAAATAAACATACCAAACCCCAAATTTTTTATTGGGTAAAGGTTTAAATGTACATAGACATAAATGGCTACAAAATATGTGTGCATGTCTTGTAAGTAATAAATACATTTGTAAGTACAAATTGATCGTTTTTCTTTTTTGCTTTTCAAGGTGTTTAAAACATTTGTTGTGCTCAAGGTAAATATTCAATTGTTTCTTGCTCCAATACCCCTCTTAGGCCTACTCTCTTACAGCAGAACAGAACTCATCCAAACTGCTTTCCACCTCTAGACTCTTCTTCTGGTGTGCAGATTGAAGCTCTTCTCCTGGAAGTCCTGTGAAATACGCATTTTACATAATACTATTAACAGCTCCAGATGGGAAAAAAGGTTGGGCAGCCAATACACAGCAAAGATTACATAAAATCTTTTTTCCTTTTACAGATTTAATTAAATATTTATTACGTCCCCAAGTCTTCACAAAAGATTCAATTAGTAAGGGCTTTGTTGTGCTTTGGTTTTTTTTTTTGTTTTGGGGGTTTTTTTATTGTTATTCAGAGGTGCCTCAACTAAAGGTTAACAAAATTAGGTTTTGAGTCAAGGAGTATTAATTTTTAATCAAGCACACAAAAGGAACTTTTTGGACACTTTATGTAGACTATCAATAGATCTATAAATTTTGTAATCTACTAATAACATTTATGATGTATTGTAGCCTGAAACATAAATGCAGCTAGAGTATCAATTTATAAAATATAGTAATATGACTAGTAAAAGAAATTATCTAAGTATAGTGTACAAATATTAAGTCTAACAGTGTCAGTATGCGGAATAGCAAAGTGATAACAGGCTCTACTGATAATGTGTAAAAAAAAGCAAAGCACCCCCAATGCAGTGTTGAGTATGTTGAGGGGAAAAATCATCTGAAGTGCGGCAATGGAGTGGGTATCAAAAGACCAATTCAATGGGGAAAAAACAAGGTGAAAGATGTGTAAATAACAGCCATGCACACACAGATCAAAAGTAAATCCAACCTGGACAAGATACGGCAGAGTAATGGTAGACATTGTAGAAAGAAGAATGCCGGAAACATTTTCTAAGTTAAAACTGGAGTATATTTGATATATATTATTGTAGTATTGATTAAGAATATTTATTGTACTTTAATAGAGTAATGACGTGTGAAATTTGAACAGACATGACCCTAATTTGTGAATATATAAAACAATCATCTTCAGGTTAGGAAATCTTTTTGATATTTTTATATACCGTACCCAGTTAACACTGACAGCTACAGACATGCATGTATCAGAAAAGCCTTCTTGGTCTGATCGCTATGGATTTTGTAAAGCGTAGGGGATCTGTTTATAAATGCTTCAAGATTATGCCAAATGTTAATTTAAATTTACCCATTGTTCACCTTAGATTCAAATGTATGAAGCTTGAGAAAAAGTTCATTTAATGTAATGTCTAATTAAATATGGAAAATGTGTAAATATGGGGTAATGGTTTGATGATTCTTGGGTGAAAACATTTATAAATATACCCCTTGGAATTTATGTTGTCATTGTGGTTACAATATATTTTGCACAGAAATAACAGCTGATTTTTTTGCAAAATTTGGTGTATTAAACATTGAAGAAAAAAAAGATTTTCGGCCCCTTAATACAAAATGCATTTTCCTCCTTTTTCTCTTTTTATTAAAATTTTTTCTTTTTGTTGTCACTTCATATATTCTAGCCAAGCATACTGTGCATGAAATGCTGCCACCAGGCATCTATCAAAATCAGCATAGAATTCTGCATTTCCCTATTTTTGGACATAAAACAAAAAGCTAACTGGCTGCTAGATACAAGCAAGAAGAGGTCAACTTAGCATCTGTCTTCCTTTGCAATGCTAAACAGATAGCACACATCCTTTCCTCTCCAATAACACACATTTGTTTCTGAATTGAGAATTGGCCTCCAGCTTTTCTATTCCCACTGCTGGTATTTAACTCTTCCCGTGCTGTAAAATGACAACTGTTATTTACCTATTTTATCTCTCATTTTCATTATTGATGTTTTTAATTATTTTCCATATTTTAATGTTGCTTGATGAGGTTGCAATATTTAATTCCTTTCAGTTATCACAATTATTATTTAGGTTTTTTAATTAAATCCAAAGCCGATAAGATCATTTTGTAGGTATGATACACAACCTAAATATTTTTGGTTGAGTGATGCAATTTTAATCTAAATGTAAGAATCCAGCCCCATTATTCTAGCCCCCTAATATACAGCCTAATTCCAGGCCCTTCCCTATTTCATGCTACTAACCCCACTCATGTTGTGTCGGAGGTGTCTCTGACTTTTTCAGCCAGTGCTAGATCACAAACTGCAGGGGATAGCACTGGACAGTGGGTGGGTATTTTACATAATAGCTTTTTATTATTAGCAAACAAATTTTTATTTTAATGATTACCTGCTTTAAAGATCACTTTCCTGTTTGTTTTACTCACTATCACAAAGGGATTTAATATTGTATTTGGATGGCATCATGGCTCAGTGGATAACACTCTTGCCCAGGTCCCAAGGTTATATCTCAACATTCTTTGTAAAGTTTGTATGTTCTCCCTGTGCCTATTTTATTTACTTATTTTGAAAGTGGACAGGCTTTATATATTCTATATGTTAGTTGTGGCCTCTACCAATTTGAAAGGACAGTTTTGAGAAACATCATTCTATCATTTTTGCAGATGATCTGTAATGTGTTCTGCCCTCTGAATAAGTGTCTCAGACCTCCCAAAAGACACTAAAACCATGTAGTAACAGTAAATCTGTGTACATACCAGATGTTCTACCTTCAGAAAAGGTTTGGTAAAAATAATAATCATGTAAATTGAATTTCAAGTAGAAGGTTGAAAGACTCAGGTCCCATCCCCAGCACCATTGTGACACAGAGGTAACAGCTTACAACCATGTCATACACAAGATAATTATTGTTTTGCCTGTTTTCTTCCATCTGTAGTGGAATGTGTGATGTATATGGAATTGTGACCTTTGCAAACCAGTAGACAGTGACCAGTAGATAACACCCACAACTTCTCGGATATGAACATGAAAAAGTAAGTATGTTTTCTCATAGACAGGAAATATTTTCCAATCATTCACAGAAGAAACAGTTTTCTTTTGTGTTATAGTATTTAAAACTAAGCTTCCGGCACATAAAAAAAATACAAATGATTTACATTCTGCAATTCTTACAGCTTTAATAAATATATTGGCTAAAGGCAAGCATTGTAAGATCAGAATTTGACTTGGCATTAGCCTCTTGTATTCCTTTACAGCATAGACTGGGAGAAGCTATAGTACTGCCAACAAGAGGCATTGGGCTTGATATATTAAAGCTCAGGTTGAACCAGCAAACCTGGAATGGATCTGGTCCAGGATTCAAAACATTTTCTAGCAAATAGCAAACGGCTTTGAAGAAATTCAATTCCAGGATTGCTGGATCCCCCAGCTTACCTGATGAAAGTGTATCCTCTCCAGCCTTGGAGAGCTTTAATAAATCAGGCCCATTGCGATAAGTAGATGAGCTCATCAGTGTGCTGGTTCTTCTTTCTTGTCTAATCACAGGCTGGGGAAACCACAGGGGGAAGAATATTGTTCTGCATAAAATTTTAAACCAATACTGAAATTGCTCAATCACTACTTTAGTTGCAGGAAAATGCATTGGAAAAAAATATTGGACTCAAAACTTTCCAACAGTGTTGAGTTAAAATTACAGTGAATGTTGGCTATGAAAAGACAGGTGCACACTAGCTGTAATTATCAATGGTTGCCATTCAGGCAAGTTAATAAATAGAATACCAAAGTCATGATATGATTTAACAATTTCTTTGTTCCAACTTTACACTTCCACAGTTGTCCATCTTTTTGGGCGTATTTATACATATACATTTATAAAAATATTATATATATCAGTAAGTATTGTTTCATTTAGGTGTCATTTTCAAGTGTTTAAATAAAACAATCATTTATTTACCAATCATTTATTACGAATTGTTTTTACAGAGTCTGCAAAATGAGGGCATGGCAGAGGGATACCAATTGCCTAATCCCCAAAAGTTGGGAAATATGCTTTTGTATGCCTTTTTCTAATTGGTATTTTAAAGCGTAATTAAACAAAAAGAAAACTCATTCACCTTTACTTCCACAGATCCCTCCCGCGCTTTCCTGGATTGGGTCCCACACCGTCCTGTAATCTGCCCTTGTCCTGGTGCGGAAAAAGTTCTGGATGCCTCCATCTTCTTCCTTTGCCTTCTGGCTTCTGCCTGTGCAACCCGTTCTTGCACTGCACAGGCCCAAAATTGGGTAATGTAGCATGCTGTAGATGGGAAAAAAAGTGCCACATGCATAGGATCAGCATTTTTATTTTTCACCATTGAAGAAAAAGCTCCTTCTGCACATGCCCTATTTCAGAGCAGCCAGAAGCATAAAAGGGTAAAAGAACCCTTACATAACGGTTGTCTATCCTTTAGGTGGGTAAAATTCCTATTCCCATTAAGTTCTACATGCTTGATAAAAAACAAAATTCCAAGTTAATATCTTTATAAAGCTTGACGCCATTGGAGTTAATTATTCAAACAGCTAAAGTTGTTAAAGCCCAAGAAAAGAGTTATGTGTTCCAAAAATGTGCCATGCTAGAACAATACCTAGCATATTAATTACTTTCATGGCAATCTGTTTCAGGTGAGTGTGACTATCTATATTCATTTATCTTAATTACTTTACTTTTATTCCATCCTAATGGAATTACCTTGTTATTCTGGTGTGGACCTTTAAAGTATGTTTTCTTCTGTGTTGTGCCGGGGCCCTGGTAGCGGCAAAGGTGGTTGTGTATATAGTGCCGTCTTCAATTGTGTCCCTTGCACTTATCTTTGGAATTCAATAATCATCATCTGGTTTATAACCCAATGGTCTATGTGTGTACCAACCTTACTGAATATAGCAGTGGTATTTGGATATTTATAGCTACTAAGGAAACAGAAAATCAACGTTCCCAGTGAAATGCAATGTCACAGGGATTAAAACAATACAATTGCCTTTTCATGTCCATGTGAAGATGCATCTGTAAGCTGAACATATCACTTTCTGCATACTTTACTTTTTGAACATATTATATTTTCTTTCTGCAAACTTTCATTGTAACCCTTATTGTGTACATTAGCGACATTAATCTGATGCCAATAATGAGAAAAGAAGAGTTAATTGCTGTATTTTAATCTTACACTGAACTGGAAAAGCAGTTTCCTATATCATATGTGCAAAATAATCCCCTATACAGTGAATTCTGGGAGTACACATCAAAAATATCATGATCCTTACTTGACATTTTAGGTTAGTCTGGGTCCATTATTTTAAATTCCTCTTGCCAGGCACACCTTTTTCTACCAGTAATATTGATTTTGCAACCTATAAGGTCTATCCTTCATGGTCTGGAGCAATTTCAGACCATGGGCATTCTTCCACTATGGAGAAGTAGGTAGTATGTAGTAGAGTTATACTAGCAAATGTCAAATGTAAAGGTTCCTCTGGAAGAGTCTGTAAGCAGCTCACAATGAAGTTGTGGAGATGACTCTGTGTGGTTGATGTGGTTTGTCACCCACTAGATATTGCATGTAATGTCTTACAAATGCAATTTTTTTACACAAGTGGTTGGGAAGGAGCGAAATTGGGGCAAACAGTAGGGAATAAACACTAAGAAATAAAGTATTCAACCAACCTTATACCCAAGCCCTCTTCTCCCATTGCAGTTTTTGCTTGGGTTCTTTGCCTACATTTCCCAACCTTCAAAAAGATATTAGATTTGATGTGCTGGAGATGATAGTTTGTGATTGCTATGGGTAAAAATCTAGCATTAGTAATAGTGTCGCACAATGTCAGATTGATTCATCATACCATAACACTATATGACCAACCACCAAACAGTGGACAATGTAGTCCCTACATTGGGGCACATTGGCTTCCTCCCCCCCCTTCTCTCCATAGAACAGAATCTGTACAGCATTTGTTAATTCCAATTATTACCTAAAAATTATTACTAATGATTATTTCCACCAACAATTAGGTGTCTGCACAACGCTTTGAGGAGTATTGCCTAAAGTTCCTACTACCTGTGCTTTGTACTCGATTGAAGAATAGAAAAGGGGGGAGGACTTCTCATAACAAATAAAACCTCAGTTGCTTTTAGCAGATTTGGCACACGACTATATTATTTTGTTGTTATGCCAGCCTCTCAAATGCGGAAGACCAGAATACATTACATTACTTAGGCTGCAGACAATATGCCTGAAATCAAAATGTAAACATCAGAATTTGCTCACACCTGATCAGCGTTGAGGACTGACAGTATATTGTGCGCACATACCACCCATCCCTCGCATATCGTCCCTCCTCCCAACTACAAGCAAGACATATTTAAGTAACACATGTTTACCAGAAAATATTAACATATTGAGATTAATATTTTAATAAGTAAACAAATTGAAAATAATGTAAGAATGTATTTGTTTTTGTTGTCTTTGCTCTATTTCATTCCAAGATAAGCCAAAGCACATAAAACACAGTTAAAGTGAAAAGGAAAAAAAAAGACAGATATGGATGTTCGTCAAACCCCCTCATCTTACTTTAACCAGATGGTAATTAGTGTGGAGGTGGAGAATATTCGATGCAGATTTTCTTATAGGTCCAGAGTTTTTTTTAACTTTCTTACGTCTGTTGGAAAAGGTTAAAAAGTGAAGTAATCCTTTTTTTTTCTTATTCATGTCATTTGCTGTCGCTGAGACGGTTTTATAGGACCTATCCATTGTAGGGACCCTTTCCTACCACCGCTGTGTACTACATTGGGAAAGATGCAGTGAGCTTGTGTGCATTGTGTTAGAAAATCAGCATTCCAATTCTTTATAGCATATCACATGGCAACACTTGGAGGTAGAAGTGTCTTGGTAAGGTGCACTTGTGCCATTATTAGCAACACAGCACACTATTGGCATACTCAGACCTCTGTTTTTCAGGCTGTTGTATGCATTTTTACAGCCAATGCTTACAAAAGCCTTGTTTAAATGAAAACAAATGTTTTTTTTGTGTAGACTTTACGGTGTGATCGCAGCATGGCTGAGAGTATACTTACAGTAACCTAACATAAGAGATAGTAAATCCTGTATTTGTATTCTGTTTGTATTTGTATTCTTATGGATTTTTTTTTCTAGTTCCCCATGAAGTGCTTTGACACTTCATGATTTATTAAAGTTCTCCAAGACTCCAAGACAAGAAAATAGATCTAGGTGATCACCTAGGTTCTCCCATGATAGTTTATCTTCTCCAGTCGTGGAGAAATTTAATAAATCAGACCTGTGGTTGTGGTTGTTGTAATAAAAGAAAATAGGTGAATAGTGAATTATTATTATTGTGTATTCTTTGCAAAGTTATTTTTCATCACATTCACTAAGCTAGGTGAATTATCCCTTGCAAAGTCCTTTCACCAATGTAGTGGGTTTTCTTTGCTTGTACCTTAGCAGTATGAAGCCAATAACTTCATTTGCTCTCTGCATGTGACAAATAGTGATAATGGGGATGAAGAAGGGAAGAGATAAAGAGAGGTTCCTGTTCTGATTGACACCACATCCTTCAGAATTCACTCGTCATGTCCAAGAGGATGGTAGGAGCATAGTATATTTCCTGCATATCAGTTTGGTTTCTGTGAGATAAACATTAAAAAATGCAAATATATTCCAGAGATTCACTATATATATATATATCTTTATATATAATTATTTTTTTTAATTTTGCATAAACTTACACTTTAAGTTCATTTCATGAAATTACGTTGTTCCAAAAATGCTGTGTTTTTGTCTGTTGGGGAAATTGTACATTTGTTAATCTGTTCCTTTATTATTCTCTGTATCTCAATATTTCTATAGGCAGTTTTTTTGTAACTACTTTATTTCTGTCTCTTCTCTTGCCTGTTTTTTATAACAGTCTGCCTCATTCTGTCTTTCGTGTCTGTGATGCATTTCTTCCTTCTTTTCCCCTTCTGCCCTTTTGCAGTTCAGTGTTAAAATTACTGTTTATATATATATTTATGTGATGCTTTCCAAATATATTCAGAGCTTTAACTGATAAATACATAACTGACACTTAATTAAACCCAATCAATAAAAAGCTCATACAAGCTATAATATGGTATTTTCATTTCAAATATTTCTACATTTTTAAATCTACATTATTACATTCAAATAATCATTGCAGATTCTCCTCGACCACCTATTATATGATTCCATTGCTCTGTTCCAATGTCCCAATGGGGCTCCTGCATTCTCACCCTGCCACACAGGCTTCCAATGGAGACAACACAATTATTAAGTATTATGTATTGTCCACTGTTGCCATTATCAGAAAACCCACCCCGAAAAATGCTGTGAGGCCATCCCTGGAGTGCTTGTGGGCAGAAACAAAGCTGGAGAGCAGAGCAGAGCTGAGATGGGAACAAAGATGTACTCTAAATTTAAAAAGGTAATTGTTTATTATATATCATGCTTCAGTGTCATAAAGGTTCCTGCGGAGCTTTATGTAACTTGAACAATATACCCCCAAACAGGGGCAGACATAGTGAGGTGGAAATTGTGCTGCTGCACCAGGGCCCTTAAACCACCTCAGCTAACAGGGCCCCCACAGAGACCCAAAGTTACATCAACTGGGAGCTCCACATCAGTTCTGCACAGGGGTCCACTATTGGCCATGTCCATCACTGCCCCCATACTATGAATGATTGTTGTTTCTAGGTGTGGTGGTTGGAAAATCTCATGAACTGTTGACTTTCTAAACTTTTGTACAATCTATAGTACAAAACTTGGAGTTTGAAGAAAAACCTGTAAAGATGTTCTTTACTAACCCAAAAATTGTATGTTTGCTATATATTAGGGAACATCTAGAAATGTTTTTGTGCCTTAGCAGTACCTTGAATGATTTACCATTAGTCTGGAATTTCTTCTGAAAAATTGCAGTGTACTTCCTGTGCTTGGGCAGCCAGCGGCTTCATAGCTGTATATCTGTAGTGCACAATCACCCAAGACAGTGGTGTCCAAAGGCACAAGGCCACATTTTTATCCACTTGTTTGAAAACAAAATAGGATTACTTTGTTGTAAAATGTAACTGTGTTGTAGTTTGGTCTTTTGCTTCAAGTTGGCAGTGTTCACAACGACTGGTCAACGACGCTGACGAACGAGGAATTGTGCTCAAACGGATACACCGTCCCGGCGGATCTGATTGGGTGACAATCCTTTGTGATCTATTTTGTGTACGCGTACCCTGTACACGTCATTTCTTGCATCGTTCAAACGATCGTATCTAGTGCGTACATAATTGGTGGATTATATTTGAACGATTGTATCCTTACAACATGTACAGAACTGTGCACAATACAATTGCTCAAAATATTCGGGAATAATCATTGATCGTTCAATTTCAAATGATAATTATTGCATGTGTGTACCTAGCCTAAGTGACCTTTGTGCTTCTATTTAAATCATTCTGTTTTTTTCTGCACAGCTTCAGCTGCTTCTTGAGAATTCAACCATCATCAGATCACCCGTCATTGGGGAATGGAGGTAATTGGAGCTCTAAGCAAAGGGAAGCAAAGCTTGGTATGTGTAAAACCTCTATGGACCTTAATGGTGACCATCACATTGTCCTCCAACTGTCTTTTTGGTTACAATTTAGGTTTTCTTTATTGATAGAGGTGAGAAAATGGTTGGTTCAATCTAATGAGAACTCACTTACTGCTTAAAAAAACAACATTTACAACTGTGCTTTAAAGAAAGGACCTCCCTGATGGCCAGCTAAAGACTGAGGAAGATGGACCAATGCATTATTGGAGCATGTCAGTATGGATAGAATGTTTCTGATTAATTTAAATGCAGTACCATGCAGTGTGTAGGGTCTTATTGTTTACATAGTATAAATGTTATGATCCTTCTGACCTTGAATAATTTGGTAATGTTGGTAGTGATGTTATTGTCCATAGGAGTGATTTCTTGTCATATATTAGGCCCCTACACACCTTTGCAGACTTTTTCTAGGTTTCCACTATGGTGTAATGTAAGACTACCATATCTTAACCCACATTTCCATGACAGATTTCTCCTCATCATGCTCATGCCAATGTGTCAGGAAACATGGTTGGATGCAAACATACCAGAAAAGTGTTGTCATGTGCATATGCTCACTAGGCCAAAAATTTAAAACTGAAAAATAATATATGTATGTAAATATATATACATATATATATATATATATAACATTCCCTTTCTAATTTTAAATCATGCATTGCATAATGCATAACTGCTGTGTATTTACAGGAACATCAAAATGCAATCTCTGATTTCCATTGCAGAGCTGGATGCACAGCTTGCATCTACAGGTAAGAGCAATATGGTGGCCTGTATGTACTGTACATATGCAATCACATTTTATATACAAAAACATATTTTAAATAAACATTAACACATATTGCATATATATAATTACATAAATGTAAAATTAATAATCTGATTGTATTAATATGAATTATTTATTTAAAGAGCATTCAAAATAAGAAATACACTGATTAATTTAAGAACCAAACTGCTAAGATATGAGTTATCTCAATATGAAAGTTGCGTAACTTACCTGCAGTGGCCCTGAACAAATTGCCAATCACACTCTCTTGTGGTCTCTCTCCACAACAGACTGCCTCTTCTTTGTCTCAGTTTGATCCTGAGCTCACAGTTTATATGAATGCAGCACCAGGTTGGCACAATTTAGAATTATTAATATTACTTTTTACTTATAAAGTACCAACATATTGTGCAGCGCTGTACAATAACTAGGGGCTGCAGAGGACAGGTCAGCATAAATAATAGGTACAAACTATGACACAGAAGAAGAACCCTGGCCAACAAAGGTTACAATAATAGGGGTTTGGGGACCATTGGATACAATATGTAAGGGAAATGTGGTTGATAAGGTTTGGGATAGAGAAGAAGATAGGTAGATGAGTTGGGGGAGGATGGTTCTGAAGTATTAATTCAATGGGTCTGATTTATTATTGTTCCCCAAGACTAGAGAAGATAGACTATAATAGATGAACCTGGGTGATCCAGCAAACCTGAAATCTGGTTTGGGATTGAAATCATTTGCCAAATAATAGCAAATAATGTTTAATAAATGCATTTGAGGTTTGCTGGATCACCCAGGTTCTCCCATGATAATCTTTCTTCTCTGGTTTTGATGAGCTTTACCAAACCATGGTCAATGCCCCTGATTCATGATTGAAATCCGCGATCGCTGGAAGCGCGATAATACGCGCGACCCGCGATCGCGGATTACCGCGGTCCGGGACTCGAGTGCGCGCGTCCACTCGCATCCTGAATCTGCCGGCCGGATTCCTGCCATGCGCAATAGGGGTCGCGAATCTGCCAATTAAGGCAATTACATTTCAGCTGCGCAATTAAGGAGGATCTAAGCACAATGGTGAGATCATAGCAATTAATTAGCGCGCACCTGCTCTCTGTTCTGTGTTATTTACAGTCCTTTACAGGTCAAATAGAATCTTTAATGTTTCATTAGATTTCATCTGCGCGAGGATCTGTCAAGCTGTCACTGGTGAGATTATAGCAACTATGTGATAGTGATTTAAAAATATGCTTTTTTCTTAGCGCACATAAATGTTAAAAACATTTAAACAGCGCAAACATTTCTTTTTAGGGCTATGGGTAATGTGTGTGCCATTAGAATGAATGATTTTTTAGGGGAACAGTGACTTTTAATGCATGATCGCCAGTAAAAAGCTGTCGGATAAGCGCGGCTCCGTGCGCGAGCTTTTCCGGTTGTTGAATAGCGCGATCGCGCACGATTCCGGATCGCTAATACGAATGCGCGACCGATAATCCGATTTTGCTTGATGAATCAGGGGCAATGTGTTAAACAGGAGTAAGCCTTAGTAAGGGCAGCCCTGGAATATTCTTGGATTGTAAGTGATGAGATTGTAAGTGAAGTATTTGTTAGTAGGAGTGGAAATGAAGGCCAATGGTGTATTTATGTATCAGGTTGGAAATGTTAGTGGGACAGGAGCTCTGATGTTATTGTGAAGCAGCACAGTAGCTTTACTTAGATTTTTAATATGGAAGCCAATGGGTAAATTTGCAGAGAGGAGCAGCAAATAAATAGAAGAGGGAAGAATAGAAAAGTCTATCTGCAGAATTCGTATAGATCAGTGTTTCGTAACCAGGGTTCCTCCTGGGTTGCTAGAGGTTCCTCGAAAAATGAGCAGATTGTGCCTCTCAAGTCAGTTTACCAGATACCAATGGTCATTTTGGCTATCTGCAAGGTGGCATTCTTCTCCCTGGCCAGCAAAGTAAGGTTCACCCATGTTAAAAAGGCCAAGAAACATTGGTATAGACTGCAGAGCCAAGAGTCAGGACTTTGTGTAGGTTTTATGTTGAGTAGTAATTTTAGCATTTCAGAATTTACTGGAAGGTACACAACTGAGGTGGTCTGCAATGGGGTCTGCATGGGTTTTTTGTGTCTCTTGTTATGTCTTATACATAGATTTTCAAAAGAAATTTAGCAGTTTTGCAAAACAACTCTAATTAGTGCCAGAAATCATAAAGCAGTGATGGACTTTCCTATTAGAAAGCCTAGCTTTTAAAAAAATGTCTGATGATTGTAATAATTTGTCATGAATTAAAAAGATTTACCACATATGTAAATAGGATGTGCAACTTCAATTTATTAATGTGAATCTGAGAAAATTGATATAAACGTTTTTTTTTTTTATAAAAGAAAGCAATGATAGAGTGATAATCCCAGTGTAAATGTTTCTTCCGGCTTGTTTCTCAGCTGTATGTGTTTATGTTATTTATTCAATCATTTTAATTTTTTTATTTTACTGTACAACATTGTATTGTATACATAAACACTCTGTGATACAGAGTTTCCAAAACACCATTGGTTTTTGTCATTTAAAAAAAATATCAAAAAAAAAAAAGGTGTATTTTTTGAAAATATATCTCTCACTGATTAAAGTCTGTACGGCCCTGTCTGAAAAAATGAAGAAATAACCAGAACAAAAAAAAAGAGAGAATGCACACCAACTATTACGTTTCTGACATGAAGCAAGCATACAGATCAAGAGTTCAGATGTACCACACTTTACTGATTGTATTCTTGTTCTAGGTCAGTGACAAACTAACGTAGTAAAGTAAGGATCAGAATGACAGCAAAATCTGCTGTAGCGGCCTTCATATTTCTATCCTCACATAAAAAATATAATTGCAGACTTAATTTTCCATCTCCATATGAAACAGCTCAGCACAATGTAAATAACTGGTCCCAATATAAACAGTCTAATTGGTATGTGTTAATATATATGTATATATAACATTCCATATATTGTGTTTTATTACATATGTGTATAGGAACAGCTATATTTGCTCTGTACTTCGAAATCACTTCTTCTATTATATATAAGTCATCCCTTAGGATTTAGGTGTAAACAGCATTTCCTGAACCCATCAATAGTGCCATATGAACCTAACCAAGAACTGATTGGTTTATTTTTTTATTTCAATTGGGAATATACTTTGATGGTGTTAATATTTGACCTATTGGTACTTGTCATTGAGCTATGATAAGTCCACTTTAAGTACAGAAATGTAACAGATGGAATCACTGTGCGGCTTGAAATCATTAGATGATCGGTCCCTGCGGTATCCACCAAAAATCAATCAAATATCAATTTTAGGTTTACCTAACTTCAGGTTGGGTAGGTTTGCCCATAAATAAAATGTTATTTTTTTTTCCTTTTTTTTTTTTTTTCTGATCAGCTGAAATTTGTATTAGCTAAGTGCAAAGCAGCCAAAGACATGTACACATTAGCTTCATTGTAAATATTATAGTGTTTTATTATTATCATTTAATGATAAATATTTATAATATATTTTTTTAAATAATAATCTATTATTTGTATTATATTTAGTGACAGCATTATTTGTTAGTGAGAAAATAGTCATGTACACAGCATATCATTTTACATTACAAATAGTCTCATGCAAACGTTGTGTCATTACAGTTTCTCTCTGGTATAAAAATCAAGCAGACTATTTGAATTTAACTGGAAAGACCAAAGAGAACAATTGTTATTTATATGGAACTATTTGTATTTTTTAATTGGTGGTTAGTGTGATCGTGTGACCATTTGCTACTGTCCCTGCCCATTCTGTAGGACCACATGCAGCGGTACATACCGGGAGGCATAGGGCTGTTAAAAAAATCATCTTCGAGCATTCATGTATTCCAGCATTCAAGTAAGTCAATTCACAAGTAAGTATTGTCACAGCATACAAAGATTTGGACGTTTCATCTGACAATTCACACTACATGCGAATATATATATATATATATATATATATATATATATACTTATATGTGAAAATTATATATAAACTATAAAAATTAGTTTTATTAACAGATAACATTTCTGTTCTTGTTGTTCCCTATTTGTATAGAAATTTATAACCCTATTAAAAAAAGCTGGGGTTCACTGTCATACCAGGGGTCATGAGTATACATGTTGGATGAAGAAAAATCCTTGAAACCTTAACCATTCCGGAAAGTCTCATACAAATCCTTGAGGTATACCCAGCTATATACTAGTTATGTATAAAAATGAACATGTAAAAATCCTGAGAATACTTTAAAAGCATTTTCAACTTTTGAGAAATAAAGAAAAATCTAATTGGATAAGGTCTGCCTTATTGGGGCCCCCACATGGCAGCTGTCCTGAGATCTATATGGAGGGCCCCTGGAACTGCTTAGCTTTGGTCAAATTTGAGACCTAGAAGTCATATAGAAAAGTAGGTTAGCAGCTCTGAGTTCCCTAACAACCTTATGATGGATTCTGAGAATAACTAATTAACAGGACTGGAACTCGTAGATATCTCCAATGCTGAGCAGTATGAACTAAACTTGGCATATGGCATATATGGGCCAATGCCTAGCAAAGAAGGGTTAGGAGGGCGGTATTAAGCCTCATAACATACAAACTATGATAGCATTTATGTTTTGTTCCTTTCTTCTGGTCCCCTATGCATATTTGTGGCTATGGAGAAAAGGGGATGGAGGGGATGGAAGCAAAGGCAAATACTTGACATAAAGTCCAGGAAACAACCTATATGTGGAAAAAAAACAGGACACTTCTTTCAACAGCACATTCGGGCTATAGTTTTACCTAAAATAGTGATATGACACAAGGGGTCAGCTAATGAGCATCATCCCTTAAGGGTTCCAAGGTCAATAAGATGTCTCCATATGGTTCTTCTACTGAAGAGCAAAGACTTAGGAAGTTCAAGTGAATCTGGCATTACTACAACCATTGGAGATATTCCAGTCCCAGAGCAATTTACTTGTTCACGCTCATTGTAATTAAATGAATGTCCACAAATAATCAGTAGATGGTCTTTTTTTGTCAACTATGATAATCCATAGTGGCCAGACCTTTGAACTTCCACTATCAAATTCCATAAGAAATATATAAATTCAGACGATATTTATTTACCCATTACATATTAATCACAAATATATTAATTTTGGCCTGACCTAGTCCACACAGTTTACCATCATTAAAAGGACTATAAAAAATATAACTACAGAACCTATAACAGTCAATGGTCCATTGGGCCAGGAAGTCAGAGCTGAACTGTTACCGTGCATTATTAAGGATATATTTACTCACAAATCATAGCACCCTTCTGATTTACACCCAATTCTTTTCAATGATCTCCTGTCTGAGCATTAAAAAGGGTCAACAGACATAAACTAAGCTGCTTGTTTAAAAATCAGCCCCAAATAGCTCAACAAGATCTTCCTTCATAAGAAAAATTACCTAAAGTGTAGCTGTTTGTACCTTTATCCAATTTCAGTTACTAAAAATCATAGTTTGCATACAAAGTAACAATTTAAAACAATTGTCAGAAATACAATAATAAAAGCTTTCCCATGAAAACTCTTGACTCATCCAGATATGTGGCTTTACTATAAAAATATTCATGATACATAGAGTTTTAGCAAACTGACTATAATCCACTTTCAGCTACTTTAGGGGTCTTGCTCTAAATTGCCCTACTTGCCCTACTCCTTGCCCTAATTTCCTTATGAAATCTACAGAACAGGTTGAGGCAGTTTTGCCATTAAATCTCATCCCTGCATATCCAGAATTGCCTGGCCAATGTGATCTGTTTCATATAATAATAAATAGTAAAGCAGCAATAGCTATGCAGAAAACAAATGCAGACACCAGCTAGCCTTTATCTCACGCTGTTTCATTGCCCATTTCACCAGTGAAGCTTCCCCTACAATATCTAGAACTGAAAATCATGTCATTATCACCAGCTCAGCCATGGGTCTGGATGGGAAATGGAGGGATTGGGCTCTCATTAAACATTACCGGCACATTTCAACAGCCCACTCTTAAGAAAGTCATCAATTGTGTAACTAGCAACAAGCATCATTCCAGAAGATCACACTCTGCAATCATCAATTGCCAACACATTGGAAGGGAAAGGTGAGAATGGAAACCAATCAGTTTCTATAATAGCGATTCCATTCCTCCTAGATCATTATTGCATCAGGGAATAAGAAGCAAAATTGGAACTAGAACCAACCTGGGGAGACTGCTGCTGGCTGGGGACTACAAATGCCAGCATGTCAGAGCATACTGGGTATTATAGTGCTTCACCAGTTGCATGCTTAGATATAATTATTAATATGCAGGTCTACTTAAGACTCATTATCAAGAATATATTATAGCTACGCAGATTTGGTGCAAGCTATCCCAATGGCGCAATCCTAGACAGTAGCGCTGACAAGCAGATACCAAATAGCCAGAATATTCCCCAAGCAAAAACATAGACCGACGGGTGCCATAAATTAAAGCCGACAAAGGCAGATCGGATCTGTAGTAATTAAAGGGTAAACTGTACTGTGGATGGATAAAAGCTGAAAATACAATTTTTCCTGGCTGCTATGCTGATCCGATGGCTTCAGCACTTTATAGGTCATTGACCTGGAACAAGTCTGAAGGTCTATTTTGACTTTTTGATCCGCAAACTTGTTCTGAGTCAATTATCAAAAATATATTTATTTAGTGTTTCTTCAACCAAGTCAGTAATAGTAGTGTCCATTTTTATAATGCCATCAGCTAGCAGCAACTATTTATATCTACAAATTAAAAATGATTAATAAATCATTACTGTAGAGGACAAAATTATGCATTAAAAGGAAATAAAATAAGTAACTACTGCGGAAAAAAAATCCTGCCATATAGTTGCTCATTGTTCAATAATCATATTCATTATATTATACACAACCTATTTATTCACCAGCATTGCAAAAATCAAGGAGTTTCACATGTAGATACAAAGTTATTACGTACTATGGTAATATTTGCTTTTTCATATTTTTACACTTATTTTATGTTTATATTTTTTAATGTTATTTATTTTTATTATTGTATATATATACAAAAAAATGAAAGATTAGTATACATTTTAAATTATACTAATCTACATGTATTTTATAGATGAATATATATTTTTCATAGCCTATACTACATATAATAATCAGCTAAAGAAACTATCGTTTGATTCAATAAAGAGATACAAAATTCCTAAAAGCAGCCATGAGATAAATCCCCGTAAAATGTTATTCAGGATTTTGTAAGAAAAGGTAAAAGGCCAGTTTATGAAACATTTCAATGTGTTTGTTCTGGGTTTATTTTAGTTGTCGAGATACAGACAATACAAACAAGCGATACATATCTAGGAGAAACAGTTTCTTCAAACGTATGGATGTCACAGACAAAAAACGTGAATAAAGAAATAAAAAATAAATAAATGCGAAATAAATATTTACAGAAATTCAGCTAAACATCATACAATAAAATATTATTTGTTTTAGAAATGAGAACCCAGTAAGTAAACAAATAGTGTCTCCATATCCCGTTTCCAAAGTTTACAGACTTTTTTGGATATAATATTTTAGAGCTGTATAAAATAAAGCCAAATGTATGATATCCCCCACAGAACATATTTGTGCAGGTTAAATCTTGCTTACACGTGGAACAAAGTAAATAAAATATAAAAAGTAAAAAATAAATGCAACTAGACTATTATTTCAAGACATCAATTCAATAGAAAAAAGAGACATTTTTTTCCCTAGAATGCATAAATATACAATTCACATTTTGTTTTCACTACACTATGTCACCAGCAGTTCATAAAAGTAAGGTATTGGATTTGATACTAACATAATGTACGATGAGTTTGTGAAGTGAAAATAAAACCAAAAAATAATATAAATAAAAAATTAAAATGAAATAAAGCTACAGCATTTAAATAAAGTTAATATTTGTAATTAGATATGTTTAAAGTTTTGTGTTTGGCAACGTCCTGCATTTGGCACAATAAATAAAAAATGAAGTAAAATAAATTTAATTTGATATAGCTGTTGCTTGGAAAGAGTATTGCCTATAAACCATATGACACAATTGTTGTGCAAGTCCTATTGGAAACTGTGGACATACAATACTTATGTGAGCTGTGCAAAGGAGTTCATTGTTTTAGTTTTTTTTTTTTTTTTCCAGTGCTATGATTATTGTAAAATAAATAAATAAATAAATACATAACTGAATAAAATGACTTGATTTTTAGATATGCTGGCGACTTCACAAAACTTACAAAATTACAGTCATTTTGGGAGGATAATTGTAAGTTTGTTGAACATTCCTACCATGAAGGGTATTTGCCATGGGAGGAAGAGCTGTGTGGGGTGGTGTCCAGGGCAGGCAAGCTCCATTATAAAGACTGCTACAGAGGAATAAACCATGAGCAGGCAGCAGAGTTGGTGAAGTCCATCCATGGTGCTGTCAAAGCTCTCCAAGGCTCTGTCCACCAAGCTGAACCTGCAGCTGTCCATGGTGCTGAAATATTCCTTAGCTGCTGGTGCCCAAGGCATGACTTGAGGACAATGGAAATAAGTGAGGGGAACTGGAATAATAATTGAGGTGTCAGTGCTGTTACTCAGTAGAGTGTTCTTAACGTGGCAAGCATATGGTCTCTCTCAGTGGTCCAAAGAGCCATCAACCCTTTCTGCTCAGCGCAGAAGCCATTCTATGACATAGCTGGAATGTCTGCAGGTTGCCAAGAACTCGGTCAGTGAAAGTCCTCAAGGTAGCAAACCTTGGCTGGTGGACTGTGAGGAAACAGTGAGGGGTTTAGGTGTGAGTGTAGAAGCCATAGTAGCCAAGGTCCTTGGCACAGTTCTTCTCACAGTCTCTAGAGGGCAGAACTTCACTTTTTAGGGGTGAGGAGCTGCCAGACACTGCTGGATCCGAGGGGGAGAGTCTTCTTCTCTTGGCCTGTTCATAAATTCCGGAGTCGGAGGAGTCCATAGATTTGATGGAAGGAGGTGTCTCAATCCAGCTTGAGTCGGATAGATCTTTGGGTTTGGTGTCCTCACCTAAAGGAGATCTATCTGCAGCAAGGCTGTCGGGCTCATCAGCCCCAGCTAGGTAGGGGTTTGTAGTGCCAACTCTAGCCCCTGGAGCCCAGCATGAAAGAACAGAACCTGTCTTGGTACAATACTGTGGCGGGCTCCGCGCTCCCCACCCCGTAGGATCTCCGTAGTAGCCAAGTGGACGCCCAGCGCAACCTGCCGTCGGCAGAGGCAGTGCCTTAACTCCCGCGGCCGCGTAAGACAACAGAGTGGCGGCATTGCCTGCAAAGTCTGTAGCGGTGTCATAGGCAGAGGCAGTGGTGAAGTCTAGCCTGTTATTAGCCGGGGTGACAAACCAGCGCTGTGGAGAAGGCGCTCCAGGGTCCTCACCTTGCTGAGGGGACAATAACCCATTGGTATGGGGAACACTGCGATCTGTCCCAGGCCCTGGAACCGACCCAGGGGGGTGGAATCGGGACTTGGCATAGTTGGTGACAAATTGGTCTTGCAAAAATGAACTGGCCATGGAGTAGCGGGCACCGGGCACTATCTGGGATCTGGGGGAGTCATTGGGTGAAGGGGTAAGGCGATCTAAATCACAGCCAGTGTAGATACTGCAAAGAAAAAGGGACAATCAGAAAAAAGCCACAAAGAACAGTGTACACTAAGGAAAAGAGAAATAAAATGATTACATTTGTTTAAAAAAAGGAAAGAAGAAAAAAGAAAGAAAAAGAAATAAAAGAATGTTTTGTATGTATAAACTTTGGTATTTATATATATATATATATATATATATATATATATATATATATACATACATATAGTTAGTACCAACATGTGTACACACTTTGTTATTTTATGGGATGTATATATATATATATATATATATATAACATAATATTGAACGAAATCAAATGGTACTCCCAGTGACAAAAATCCAGATTTTTAATGTCTACCTACTATATAAACAAATACATAAATAAATACAAAGAGTTAATTATAAGATGATTGTATGGTAGACTGTATCCCTATTTTCAATTTAAATTAAAAAAAAAACACATTGTCTACAGCAATCTATTGACTACTACTACAGTTTGACTTTAATCTATAAGAATATACTGTGAAATAAAGTATTCTATAATTACATACTTTCAGGGACAAGTCGGCTATACTGCTAATTATAGTGAACACTGCAATTATCTTTCAATAAATCACAAATTCTGCTACATAAAGCAGAGGACGAGTCGTATTCATTTTACTTCTGGTAATTTTAGGGTGCAGTAATGTAGAAATATGATGAATTAGATGTGATATTATAATACAACATTACTTATTTGGGAATACCTGTCCACCTACGAGGCTGATTTAATAAGGAAGGATTTATCAGGCACAATCTACAAAGTAATACAAAGTAACATCTAGTATAGGAGCAATTTATCAGGGTGTTCATATAAAGATATGAACACCCTGATAAATTGCTCCTATACTAGATGTTACTTTGTATTATTGGTAAAATGTAACTATGTTCAATACAAACAGCTTCTTAGGGATAATAGGAAATTGTTGGTCGGTTGACTGATTGCAAGTTTAACGTATCAAAAAAGAAAATGATGAAGTGTAGCTACTATCAGAACACATTAGATTTCTTCTTAAAGAATATACTGCCAGATTCCAGCTAGAACCCTATATATCTGAAATACTTTAAAAAAAGCACTGCAAATCTTTCAACATATAGTGATCACAATATTCTAACAATATACAATACCAAAATGTATGTCATTTGCATAACAGTAAAAGTGTGCGAAAGTTATTAAAATCACCACCCAATGTAAAATAATAAACTAATATAATAATATGAATACATGATTAATTGCTTATCTTGGGTTCTGTACTTACGTGTCATAGTTGTCTCGAAATCCTTTGGCAAAGGGGTTATGGTCAATTTTCAGTTGAGTGATCTGACAAAGCAAATACAATATATTTCAGCATTTATCATCCGCAATCAGATCAGTCTTTGCAGATTGGTTTCTAATTCATAGATGTATAATATATAATATTTTATACAACAGTTACCTTGTGTTTAATATCAATAGATTCCAATATTTTACAATCAGATAATATAAATTCTACATTTCACTGGACTGGACATAAATAAGGGGGAAATTGTAAAATACCCCCCCCCCCCCCTGTATTTAAACTATATTCCTGTAGGAAGGAATTCTTTTTCTACTTTAAACACAACATGCACGAAAATGTCAACAATAAGTGAGGAAATCACCAAGCTGAGCAGATATATTACAGAAAATGAAATCTACGACCTGTACTGACCTATTTATACGCCCATTATATAAAAACATTGAAGATAATTAATGAGTATGACCTGCCCATGCTGTCAATTCAAGCTCATGTAAACAGATTGATGAAACCTTTATAAAACATACGGTTCCATAATAGAAGTAAGCACATATACAGAAAACAGGATTATATATATATATATATATATATATATATATATATATATATATATATATATATATATATTCATTTTACTATATATATAATATAAATTACTGATATTATTATATTTGCTAAACATATATTACTGATATTACTATATATATCTATGTTTATTACAGATTTGTTTTTATTGAGATTATTTATTTAATGGATTGGCCAATATCATGATATATGGATGGGTTTATATATGTGTGGCAGTTAGTATAGCTTACTATTGTTTTACACATTTACTGTTAATAATATTTCTTACCAATATATTAATATTTTCTTTTCATAATATAATCTACCAAACCCATTAACATAATCATAACACATAATAGTAATAAAAAAATATTATTACAATAATATATAACACATACTAATAATAATAAACGTATTCAGAACAAGATGTAATGCATTATTATTACAATTACTGTTGCTGGTAATAATATTTGTGGTGGTGGTGGTAGTAGATGTACAAGACTTATTTTAATGATATTATTATTTAACATTATTTATTACACTATTATCTAGTCGTGCAGACAGTTATATTGCATTCCTATTATTATGATGATTGAAACCAATGCATTTTTGATGGCCCCACATATGTGATAAGAACAAACTTGTAATTACATCAGTGTTCTGGTAGGCAGTGACTGCAATGAATTGGGTCTCCGGGAATGTGAAGGTCTGCACTCTGCCAGGCTGACTGGTATCCTCTGTGCCATCTTCATTCACTTCCACCACATGCAGCCTCGGCTGGTATTTGTGCAAAGATTGCAAGACGACCATCTGCCAAGGGAACATCAGACAAGGGGTAATCAGGTGACAGCATGCCTGGGCAGTATGGACAGGGCACAGGCTGACTATGGTTATTTCTAGGCACACATCTCTACATGGGTTTGGGTTTCTATGAAAAGGATCTGATGAATGAGACACAAAAGTGTCCAACTGTCTGTTGTAGGAGGCAGCAGATTTAGGAAAACGTGCACATCAACATACACCACCATGAAAGAAGGACTTCTATGGGAATATCTAGCAAATATTGGGTGAATGATCTAAGCCCCTATACTTTGCACACATGCACAGTAATTTATTCCAGGCTGATCTGTGTATCTGCAAGTGCTTGAGATGGCTTATGCAGATGGCGTTCAATGACACACATGCTAAAAATACACTCCATGCTGGGCAGGCTGGGGGAACTGACTGGAAGGGCTGCACTGCTGCATCATTTGCTGGTGAGTACAACTTCTAATACAAAAAACCTTCTAATTAGCAGATTTCACTAACCTGGCCGTTGTTATTGGAAGCCCCCTTGTTGTTAGTGAGTTTCATCTTTCCAAATGAGATCTCCTGTCTCATCCAGTGGGCTCCTGTGTTGGGAGAGTCCGGATGCATGTACACCCTGTTACCTGTTTCCAGAAATACATACAGGTGCAAATTAGACTTTCTGCATTTTTTAATCAGCTTTATCACTAATCCTTTCAACCCAGTTACAAAGATTCCATCATTTGCATATTATTTTTTTTTCCTCTAGCTTCTTTTTTTCCCCTATCATCTGCTCCTGTAGCAAAGCATTTTTTTTTTTCCTTTTCAGATCACAAAAGGCTCTAATTAATGTTTCTCACCTAAAAGAGTGTCAGAGACTAAAAAGGGAAAGTGTTAATTGGGACTCGCCTTGTACATTGGTGTCCGCCTTGCCACAAGGCACCCATTTGCCCCCTTGAAATCTCCAGTGATTGGGATCAGCCAGTATCACATCTACAAAGATATTGTAGTGGGCTGTGGGGTCCAGTCCAGAGATGTTAAAACTCAGAAATGGGAACATGCGTCTAATATAGAAAGAGAAAGACACAGTGATATTTAATAAAAATTGTAAAAATAATATATTCGAAATATTAAAAAATAATAAATAATATAATTATTTAAAATATGCAGAATGGCATGTTTTAACAATTTTGGTAGTACATTAAATTTAAAAACTCCAAATACTGCAATATTACAGTAGCAATGTGAATAAAAAGTAAAATAGCAGCAAGTATTATTATTATTATTATTATTACAATTATTATTATTATTAATAATAATACTAATATTAATAATAATGTTGTTAATAAAAAAACAACTATAGTAACACTAATAATAAAAAGAGTATTATTTAAATATTGTTTCATTTTTTTCAAATTAAGTATTGTTTTGTCTACAAAAACTAAGATAGTTTACCAATTGACTGTTCATAAAGTTATAGTGGAAAATGAATAAGCTGTGTATGCATTCAGATAAAATGTTTTTTTTTTTAAATAATAATAAAAATAAAAAGCACAGCATGAACAACAATAATGACGGTATAATAAACAATACCATGTAACATATCAATATAGTGAAACACAAAATAATAATAAAAATAGCAAATAGGCATAAAAAACACAACACGATCAATAACGATGACAGCATAATAACCAATAATAGTTTACATAATAAAATAGTAAAACGCAAAATAATAATAATAGCAAAAAAAGCACAAGAACATCAACAATGGCAACATAATAAACAATAAGATTTTCCATAGTAAAATAGTGAAACACAAATTGATAAAAAAAAATACAAATAATAATACATAATAAAAAATGAAAAATGTAAAAAAAATTATGTTAAGTAAAGCATAGGCATAAAATAGCACAAAAGAAAAAAAATATAAGCATCTATAAAATTGTGCAAAAAAAGAAGATTAAAGCTGAGCACAGAAATGTGAGGCTACAAGTTAGTAGTGTGGGCACCTCCAGGATTGAGCCCCCTGGCACAGCACCCACCTGCCTTGCTTGGTGATAATCATCTCAGTCTGGTGCCGGTGGAATTTGAGCCAAAGTGGCCGGTTGCACAGATAGACTTGCGCCTTGCCCGGCACCAGTCCAGGTTGGGCGGTGGAGAATTGGTAGAAGGGTGCCCCTTGATAGGAATGCCCGTATTGCTGGGTGTAGGGGTATCCGGTACCAGGGTAGGCTTGTGGGGAGGAATTGCCCAGTAGGCTGTTGTAAGCTCCATTGGCAATAACCGGGTGGTGTGCCATGTATCTGCTGGGGCTTCCGATGGAGAAGGCTGGGTGAGCAGGTCCATGCTGGCTGGGGTAAGGGAACATGGTAGTTGTAGGTGCCGCGGCAGCAGAATGGGACTGACTGGACTGAGGGAGGAGATAACGATCTGCTGCAGATCCATCGAAATTATGACGAATCTCAGAAACCCCATCCAAGACAGGAGACAGCTTACTCCTCTGGCCGTCCCCTGGTGCGTCCTTGGAGTCAGGGAAATTGTCTGGATCTGACTGATTCGTCATCCCCCTGGTCGTTTTTTTCAGAGGTGAACTTCTCTCCAGGTTGTCAGAAGTGGAGATAATGGGATGATCATGCAAAGCAAGCTCAGAAGCGCTAGAATGGGGGTAACTGCTGCTCACACTGAGGAATTTCTTGGAGAGCATGATAGAAGGAGAGATGCAATGATCCAGCTGCATAGCTAGCACCCAACTAACCCCTCAGCCCCCTTGTTATTGGAAAGCCCTCTTTATAAAAAAAAAAAAAACAAGGCACAGATCCAAGGGAACAATTAATGTCCTAGCCTAGCACTCTTCATCATTGCCTTGCCTCCCAGAGCTTTGTTACACTTTTTTTCTTTTGGGCGCACAGATTGGCCAATTGACGCCATGCAGCAATAAGACAACAGTCACTTTTGATCCTGAAGGAGGATGAAACGACTGCTGCCATTGGTTAGCTGCTGACAGTAATTTAATTAGATGGGCATTAATTAGGATAATCACCTGGCTCCTGGTGGCTGGGATGGCACATTGAGAGAAGAGTTGATGATGAGGATAAAAGAGAAGAGAATGGAAAAAAAAGTGTTTGTTTTTCTGTGTACTAAAGGAATCATGTCACCCTTTAGCATATCCTGCTCTGCCTGCAAAGAAGAAGTGCTAAGAATTATCTCCATTTAGTGTGACACTGGTGATTCCTCCTAATTTTCTCAGGGAGATCTATTATGTTAGGTCTGCCTAGGAGCAAAGTGTTAGGATGTTATGCTGGTCATGTATGCAAGAAATACAAATGGTGTGAGAAACACTTGCAGGGTTTAAATCCCAAGGGGTCCATTCCAGAGTTCAATTTCCAACAACCATGGGTTAGGGATGGAGGCGCTCAGGTATTCCAGGTTTTTCTGAATGCTGGGAAACTTTTAGAACCTGTTAGTACAGACAATAGGATAATAATTAATTGGAATTGGTGGGCACTCGGAAATCAGTTATTTCAAAGAGTAATGTCTCCAAAGGTCCCAGTTCTGGAGCCAGAGGAGGGATGGTGAACTCCTGGTCTTGGTTAGTGAACTGTATGTCAAGGGGCAGCCTTCAGGTGTTCAAAGTTACTCAGGTGTCCCAACAGTGTCCAAAGTGAGAGAATGGCTCTGTTGGGATACCATGACAGCACCAACATATGTGCCAAGGTGTTTTAAAGAGATCGTATCAGCTTTTCTTATCCAGGTTTCCTCCAGGGGCTGCCAGGATTTCCTTGAGTAATACGCAATTAGTACCTCTCAGGTCAGTTTAAGTGACACCAATGATCTTTTGGCTATCTGTAGGGGTGTCATTCTTCCCAATGACAAGCAATGTAAAATGCACTCTTCCTACTGACCACCATGCTAATATACTATAAACTTTGCATATAGTAATTATAGTAGGGGGTTTCCTGAAGACCTAAAAGTTATTTTAAGAGTGGTCTTTCTTTTGTAAACATTTTCATTGCTGATTCCTTTGGGTAAAAAATTACATTTTGCCATTTTAATTTTTTTTCATATTTACCATGTTAAGCCAACAGGTGGCACAATAGTTAACATGTAGTTTTCTGCTGTTCTTCAACAATATGCAGTATAGAGAGTACAATTTGTTCCTCAGCTTTTTTGCTTTATTTAGAACACACATTAAGGTGAATGATTAAGAGGAATATACAATACTCCTGTATACAGTATGGTCTGTGTTGCTCTGAACAGTCTGAATAGAATCTCAATTAGAGAGAAAGGCCTAAAATTGAGCAGCCTAATAAATACTTTATTTATATTACTAAAATACTTATTTATTTTAAGCAAACAGTGACACAAGTGACAATGATCCAGCTATACAGGTTTTCTATTTTTCACCAAAATAGCATACACTGTGAGCTCCACACTGTGTGCACGAGAAGCTGCAGCAAGCAGACAGAGCTACCTCATTTCCTGGCTGGAGGACACCCAGCATCATATTCTCTACCAAGAGTCCATGGAACCCCAGGGTTTTTATTAAACTTACACTGCATTTATAAAGCGCAAACATATTATGGGGAGCTGTACAAAAAATAAGGGTTGCAAATGACATAGATACAGTGACAGGAGAAAGAGAGGACCCTTCACAAAAGGGCTTACAATTTAAGAGTAAGGGTTCCTTCAGAGTTGGCTAGGGGGTTCCTCATACTGTGACTGATTGACCCTCCATTTATTGATGCTTTTGGAGCCAACACCCATTGGACGAACCAGCTGCATGCAAGCCACCAATAAAAAGCATGAGTTCTCTGTGACCTGAAATATTTATTTTAAGGGTTCCTCGGGGGTAAATGAGTTGAGAAAGGCTGATCTAGACCTTTCTCCCAGTCTGTTTGTCCCAGGCCTGCCCCTTTGATTCGTTGGATTTCAGTACTTTTAGCCATGGAGGATCATCATTACCTGTGGATGTTACATAGAGCAGCATGCATGCTAATACAAATGGCTAGGGAATGGCTACTCCCCAGTACTGATATCCACCTATTAAGCCAGTTTTATATTTTGCATAATTCCTTCCATGAGGGAGACCAATGTTCTTGACAGTAGTACCAAAATAGTCCCTCCCTCTAGTAATGATCTACTTACATTGCAAATAGAAGACCAAAGACCCACTTATCTAGTCATAAGCTGATTTATAGGAGTGGAGGTAAAATACAAGCATAATAAACATCAGTTTTTATAGGCTTGTAACACTGCCACATTTAAAATACTTTTTTCAATGGGAAGAAGAGAAGATGCCTATGCCATAGATTTAAACCCTAACTGAATAACATTTAGTTTGCTCAAGCACACTCTATATCATAAAATGTATCATCTTAGCACTGCTGACCTCCTCACCCTTTATTCATCTACTTTTTGTCTGTATGGCATTTTACCAAGCCAGATTCCTAATAATAAAGGCAGTAATATTAAAGCTTTCTTTAGACTCCAAAAAGAACAAATGACAACACAGGAGAGCAATTTGGAGAACGTTGTCACCCTTTACAAACATGTGCCTGGACAATGTCGGGATCACCAGGTTATTATTTTATTTAAACCTGCAAATTTAACATAACTTTTGTAACTATTTTAACATGCTGACAAACTTTATAAGTAAGGCTTCATAAGATGTACAAGATCTGCTTGTTGGAGCGTCTCTGTCACTCAATAGCAGGTCTCTGCTTCCTTAGCAGCCCACAGGAGCCAATATAAATCATAAAGCATCTGCTGGGACTTTGTGATCTCAGGCAAGAGGCAGAATATTGAGTCCTAGGGACCTGAAAAAATTATAAGCTGCTGCCTTGAAGTGACTTGATGCATTTGTAGTGATGTTTACGACATCTCTGATAAATAAATATTTCATTTGTGTCCCTAATGTAGAATGATGTGGACACATCAAGCCACACACAGCCTGCTCTGCACTTCAAATTGAAATTGAGTTTGTGTTAAGTCTTCGTTCTGTTGTTTGTGCAGAATACAACACCCTGTGCATTAACTGAGAATCTCCGGCTTGACCAAACCTGCATTGCTCTCTATTCTGCCTGTTTGTATCAGGATAATATAATGTACTCAGATAGGAAATGGTATAATAAAAACATGAGAAAACAAATGTAGCACTTCCCATAAACTGCCTCTAAACCAGCCATTCTCAAACATTTTAGCATGGGGGAACCTTTGAAATAACTTTTAGGTCTTAGGGAACCCCTGCTATAATTACTATACCTACCGCTTACAGTACATTAGTGTGGTGGTAAGAATACCTCTTACATTGCTGGCCAAATGTAGGTCACTGGTGTCGGTTAAAGTGACCTGAGAAGTCTATAGGAAATGCAACTAGTAAAGGTATAATGCCATATACAATAAAATCAGAAATACAAAATGTATAAAAAAAAGTTATTACAGACTTTTAGTACACCATTTATCAGTAGGCATTTACAAACATATTCATAAAATCATATTTTATTTCAATGATAAAAAAACAATACATGTATCAACATTTTTCGATAAACCTAATGCACCTTGGAATTCTCTCAATGTCTCTCAATTAATTTCTCAACGAGTTTCTCAAGATGTTCTTCTTCAGGAATAATGATGTGACTGGTACTTTTTTATTTTTATTTTTCACCATTCTTTATTTTAGGGTTTTCACAGTTTTAAATAAACAATTTACAGAAATAAACAAAACCTACATAAACACAAAAAGGAAAGAAAACAGCAGGGAGCACATTAAACAGTCCAATGAAAGTATTTTTGGTTGCAGTCCTTGAGACCAGTGATGGTATGAGAAAAAAAAGAACAGGTTAAGAAAAACTTTTCCTGGGAAGAGGCACATGGACAAGGCATGTAGACGTGACTAGTACATTCTAAGTAAGACTCCTCACTAGTTCCACAATGAAAAATTTTGATCAGGCAGGATTTCTATTAGAGAAGGGAATTCACAGCCCAGTGTATGATCACAATTATCCCAGCATACCTCCAGGATGCTTGCACTGCATGACCAGAGATGGCCAAAGATCCAGAACCCAGAAGGAGACCAGGTAGGGATGCCAGTGCCTGAAAATGAGGGGGGAAGGTGAGTGTGATTGTTAACATTTAGTTCTGCATTAGAAAAGATAAGATCTGTTTGTAATTCAGCATGAAGTTAGAGTCCGATCCAATGGTGAGGATCCTCAATTTGTAGTTTACAGTTTCAAAAAACTCATGTGGAAATTTGAGTGAACAACTCCAGACAGCTAGCAACAAATGGCTCCAAAGTGATGCAACCCCCTTTACATATTTTCTGGGATAGTTAAGGTGCACAGCAGGCAGTGGTAGCAATTTATTGTTATTAATAATTAGGATTTATATAGCGCTAACATATTACGCAGCACTGTACATCAAATAGGGGTTGGAAATTACAGACAGATACAGACAGTGACACAGAAGGAGGACAGGACCCTGACCCCAGGAGCTTACTATCTAGGTGGGGGAAGTATCACTCAATAGGTTCCCAATGATCTGTGGTTGTTGCACGCTACAACAAAAGGCAAAACAGCGTAGTGCTTTGTCCTGTGTTGTGTTGCAGAGTAAAAAGGCACATTGAAGAAATTTAATTTGCGTTACAGACCTAGAGGCACATTAAATATAGGGAAATCTTTAATGTTGAGGTTCCGTTTGTCTCCATTGAGGAGATTCACCCCTCCCTGCTGATTTTCACCTAATGACCATGCAATGAAAGTTCATTTCATATCTCTATGTATCAACAATTTGGTATAGATAGGACGCAAAAGGTTTAGAATAGACAGTTTTTCAATTTCATGTAGAGATATGAGTTTAATTAGCAGTGCATGGTCATTAGGTGAAAAATATGTGCTGAAATGTGACATCACACACTCCTGGATCCTCCTGGATAATGGCTTTGCTCCAAGTTCTCAGAAATCTATGAAAGGAGAATTTTTGAGCTATATTAATTATTTTGATCAGTTAGAGGATATCCTCCATATAGGCTTTCTTTAAAGGAAGCTCCAGGAAGATTTGCAAGCCAAAAAAACACCTCCTTATTCACTAATACAAACTGAAAATGTGTTTTACATGCAAGCTATGTGCAGTACATACCTGAATTTGACCTGACATCCGCCTCCTATTTGCCCTGCACAGAAGTGTTAAAACAGCAAGAGGTAGTGCAGGGGGCATGTGGATAAGAAGCCAGAAGAGAGTAGTAGAGAGATAAAGTAATCATTGTGCTGCATTATCGTTTACTGTGCAGTCACAGGGTAGGAATAAGACCTTTTAGTGAAAGTGAAACTGCAGAATAAAAAGATCAGGTCCCTTTGCATGTTAGACCTGGCTGTACTGTCTGGCAAAAGATGTTTACAGGCTAGATTGAGAAAAATAAAAATAATTTGGTTGGTACAATGACTTTCAAATTTATCATCTGAAATATAGCTGCAGATGCAGTTCTGTGGCCCTTATTATTTTTCAATGGTTACAATAAAGGTGTCTGACATAGTGGGAACATAAATTACAGGCACCGATAACTACTCATGATGTCTGCACTGGAACATAAAAGGATGGAGCTTTGCAAATTAATGAAGCATAAATAGGTATGAAACATATTTCTTTGCCCTAGGGCAGGGGTCGGCAACCCGCGGCTCGCGAGCCACATGCGGCTCTTTGGATGTGAAGCTGCGGCTCTTTAGTTCAGTCCGTCGGAAGCTATTCTATCTCTCAGCCACTATCTATCTCTCAGCCTGGCTTTTCACGAACCCCTCCCGGGGGGAGGGGTGCAGTGAAAAGCCAGGCTGAGGGATAGATAGTGGCTGAGAGATAGAATAGCTTCAGACGGACTGAACTAAAGAGCCGCAGCTTCACAAAAAGCGAGCCTGAGAGATAGATAGTGGCTGAGAGATAGAATCGGTGCCTAAAGGTATCTATATTTCTACAATAAAATACAAAAGTGGGCAGTTTAGCAACAATGCATGTAAAATCAAAATGTTTGTACCTGTTTCACTATTACAGAATTCTGAGGAAAATGAAATGTCATCTAATGTTATCCAAACTTTCTAAAACCATGCAAAGCCATCGCTCCCATTGAATTTGTTTGCTCAATTGTTTGTTATTGAAGTACAAGTTAAGCTACGTACACACGTCAGATTTTTATCGCCCGATAATCGGCATCGGCCAATTATCGGGCGAAAATCTGCCGTGTGTACAGTCGGTGTCGTCCATCGTCCGGACGACCGACCTGCCGGATCCACGGACGATGGATGACAGCCGATCCTAATGAAAGGGAAGGGGGAGAGCGCGCAGCAGGGTGCCGCTCCGTCGCTCTCCCCCTCCCCTCTCCATAGAGCGTGAACGGTGCTGTATGTACAGCACCGTTCATGCATCGTGCACTCCCTTGTCGTTGGAAAGGATCGTGAAAGATCCTTTCCAACGACAAAAATTGGAAGTGTGTACGCAGCTTTAGTGTTGTAAGTAAATGTTTAATTGTTTTAATTTTTTACTTAAATAATAAGTAATTATCTAATAATGCCATATATATATTATCTAATTTGTTGTGAAAAACACTACTTATATATGAATAAATAGATATTTTTTCTTATGAATAAATAGATTTTTTTTTTTATCAAAAAACTTTATTTATGCGAGTACTATTTATTGTTGGCAAGAAAAAATTTTGTGCTCTTTAAAAACTTTGAAATTTTGTAAATTGTAATTTTTGACTCTTCCGACTCTAAAAGTTGCAGAACCCTGCCCTAGGGGAACTTAAAAGACACATATCACAATGATTAATGTTTTCTGGTGCTCTCTTTAAGAAATGTTAGGTAATGCATTTCAAACAATTGGAACTTGTTCATTGGACCAATGTTTTGTAATTTCCATTTAAATTAAAGGCCTGAAAAGACACCTTGGACATGCAGCAGTTCATTAGAAAGAAGAATATACTTCAAGTCTGCAAGTTTCTGTATCTTCAGTCATTTATGTGAGAGTTGGGAAAGAATTTTACTGCTGTGTCCGCACTGATAATTGCAAACCCCAAATGATGATTGGACAATGATGCAACAACAGAACACTGATGATGGCTTCTCACTCATTGGACCTGATTTAATAAAGGTCTCCAGGACTGGAGAAGATACACTCAGTCATCAGTGAAGCTAGGTGATCAAGCAAATCTGGAATGGATTTCTTTAAAGTCATTTGCTAGCAAATGTTTTGAATCCTGGACGGGATCCATTTCAGGTTTGCTGAATCACCCAGCTTCACTGATGAAAGTGTATCCTTTTCAGCCTTGGGGAGCTTTAACCTCCCTAGCCGTTCATTTCTTTCCAGTTTTATATGTTCAAAAGCTGTACATTGTTTTTCATGAAAATGTATTTTACAGTATATTAGTATGAGTATATTAAAGTTTGAAACTCAAAATCATGTAAAAACAATAAATTGAATCAATTAAAAAATCTATATATTTAAAAAAAAAAAAAAATTAAATTAAAAAAAAAAATACATATTATACTCATACTATTATATATACTGTAAAATAAATGTTCTTGAAAACAATGTACTGCTTTTACACCCAAAAAATCCAATGTATTGCATTCAATACAGTTATTTTGTATTGAATGCAATACAAATGGATTTTGAATTTCCCACCCCACCCCGCTGGCAACATACACACGCACCCGGGGAACTCCCCGGTGACTCATAGTGTGCAGAAGCAGGAAAGAGGAAGAAGACGGAGATCGCGATGCTGGACGGATTAGGTAAGCGCTCTATTTACTATTACTTCCCATAGGTTTACCTACCCCGAGTGTGACTCGGGGTTACCACTTTTAGCAATTTTTTTCTACCTCAAGTCACACCCGGGGTTACCTCTAGGGAGGTTAATAAACTAGGCCCATTAAGTCTTGGAAACATGGGCACTGCATTAGGGCTATATTGGCTCCCAATCCTAATCCTCGTTTTCCTAGGCCGTTGTTATGGCAAATGTACTGTAATACTACTGTACAGTAATGTTACATTTTCTATTATTGAATGCTTGGTTGCTTTAATATTTTTTTATCTGCCTGGAGTTTTAATTGTAGTGCCACTATCTCATCATCATACACTATTATGAAAAGTGGTTCTGAATACTTAATGCACAGGTTGCATATGTTAATTTCCATTATTTTTATAAATGCGATTTTCTACCCATTATTTCTTATTAAACAAGGATGCTTGATTTGGAGGAGATTGGATCTGGTACTCCCAGATACTAAAGAAAAAAAAACCACTTTATCATATGAAATGATGATTATGAAATGCTGGTAATATATTTCCATGTCACATGAACAAATAAAGTGCTTGCAATTAAATTAAGTTGAAATTAACATTATAGTAGATCATACACTTTATATAAATCTTCATCTTCACAACACTTCATCCCATTAGTTTATTCTTTGGCCCCTGGATAAGGCATTTGGACCCATTTGGATTTCCCTATCACCTAGGAAATTTATATTCATTATTGAGCAAGTCTTCAGAATTTGTCTTTATTTTCATGATGATTATTGGATTTTACAGACATTTACACATACAGGCTCATTATTAAAGTTACAAATACCTTCACCTTGATACTATACATACGTTAGTAACCTATACTTTCCTTCTGCAATATAACAGATCCTGTCGTTGCTGAGAATCTGAGAATGTGCATCCAACCTGTGGCTCTCCTTGTGTGGTTTGTATATACCGTAGATATATTTAAACCCAATATTAACAAGTTGCACATAAAGTCCTAAATGTTAATGTCTAGAAAGCCAAAGCTTTTTTTCCCCCAAGATGAGTATTTCCTAGAAAAGATCTATGCGAGTTTTGTTTTACTGTGTTACATCAAGAGATTTGGTTTCACTTTCTGCACTATAGATACAGCTGAATGAGATTTCTCCAAAGTTTTAGAATCTTGGACAGTTGTCACTAGAACAGTTTTACCCGAAGACTTTCCGTTCTGTTTCACCAAAAACTCAAAAATTCCCATCATTTTCAGTATTGAAAACAATGGTCATCAAGTCTTAACAGGGAGAGTGAATAGCCCCAGCATGGACACAGTTAATACCTAGAAAGCGATCTAAGTCACAAAAAATGTAAAATCCAAAAATGTATGGGACATTGTATTCTTGCTTTCCGATTCACTTCAACTCTTAGTAAACTTTTTTCACTTTTTCACCCCAGAATAAAAAGCAAATGCAGAAAAGGTGTAAATGTACTTTTATTATTCAGAAATTTAAAATAAACTTGCAATGTGATTTTCTTTTCCAAGAATCAAATGGACATAATAATAAACCGTCCTTGCTACACGCTCACACTACTTTGTGGTCTGTAGTCCGTGATATATTGGGACAGAAGTAATTGGACAACAGAGACTGAAAGGTGTTACTGTGCTGCTCCCAAGTCACATTGTGCCAGATGTCCCCCATAGAAAGCAGCAGCTAGTGTTATTGGATGTCTTTGATTCACCTGTAATCTGGTTCATGAGTGGAGTAAATGTGTTTTGAAGAACAAGTTTTAACTCTGTCACTTCCAGAGCATATGATCTTGGAAACAGAATCTGTCAAAGGGCAAAATACCTGTGTAAAAAAGTCTCGGTGGAAGTTGCAATGCTTCAACTTAAAGGCTGGAAGCTAACAATGTTGAGTGGAGCTGTAAAGGTCAATTTACTCAGACTTAGGTGGTAAATTTCTCTATCAAGAATTAAAATTTGATGCCAAAATGTATGAATGGAATCTCCCATCTTCGCTTTGTTTGTATTTAAGCCAAGGATGGCCATACATGAGCATATCGTGTATAAAGAATTATCGGTAGTGAAGATTTACCTATGACACAGGGATCACAACAATCCCTCTGCTTGTTTAGATGAAAAAAGGCTGTGGATTGTGTGTGTACTACATGGTTTGAGCCCTTCGCTCCAGAACAAAAAGCGATTAGTTATTTACAGATTTTCCTTGTTTGCTAGAAATACAGAGAGCTCTGAATGCTGGCTATGGTCTTCCTGTAAACCCGCAGCCATGTAAAATCATTAGAAGTTGCAATACCATGCTCATGGTGTAGCATATGACCAACAGCGACAATAGGGAGGTCATAAGCTACAGCATAGCTTTCCAGTAGTGGTAGCTGCTTTGACCTCCATAGGGAGGTTAATGAAACTGCTACTATAGGTGGAAGTTTTTCTTCTAAAGGAATTTTGGAGAGAAAGTCAAAAGTGTGTCTACAAACACTGATCCATGCAGAACCACTTTCATGGTTACCATTTTGTTTGCTTGCAATATTCTCCTAAAACTTTACAATCTTTTTGTATACAATTACACATCCTAATAAATCCCTTATATAAACCAGTTTTTGATTGTTGCAGGTTTTATAATATTATTGGTTGTTGTGATCACCACCAAATCCTAGACAGTCATTTCTTTTGACATTTTATTAAAAAAAAAAAACACTTCCACAATTGAGGCGATTTACAAAAACTGGATCACATCTGATATATTTATTTCCTGCAATACCACCATCCTTTCATCATCATAAACCCAACAGGATGTAAAAGGTATCCTCTCCATGTTTGCTGCAGATTTGGTAAATCACCCCCAAAGAGTTTTGTATGGGAAAGTATCAGTATTTAGTGACACTAAAGTCACTAAAGTGTGTGTGTATTTATATCAACCAGCCTCATCAGGAAGGATCAGACAACGAAAGGACCTGACAGGTTGGACATCTGATACACAATCTCCAATGACAGATGTAACTTATTTTAGCAAGACAGTTTCTGTTTCTGTAATACATTTATTTAAACATTTCAGGTAAAAAAGAAAAATCAGAAACATATGAATTGAAGCTCTTTGTGATTTATACAGAGGATTGTGAAAGATAACACAGTCCAGAATATTATCTGCAGCTTCCATATATTCTGGTCTCATACCAACAAACACACACCCGCAATTCACCCGCTATTTAAATACAACGGTGTCCAACATGGCTGCTAAACACTGGACAATATTAGAGGTCATCAGAACATCCACATGTTCCTCCAAATGGCGCTTGGGATCCTTTAGAGAGGGAGAGAAGGAATGAAAATAGGTATAAAACATTATAATCAGTGATAGAATTCATAGGGAAAATTTGTATCTTTGATAGCTGCTAGCATTAGGTTAATTTATGTTTATCAATTATTTTTTTAACTATCTTTTTATTATTAAGTTTTAAAAAACAAAACAAAACAAAAAACAAAGCAAGTTTTGCATGATTTTCTGGGGTTATCATAAGGAAGTAAATTAAAAAAAATGTTATGCCTGCAGTAAGACATAGACCACAAGAGAGCAACCATAATTAGCCTGCAGCTATTTATAGTTAGAAGTGTCAGCACCCCTACCAATGATTTAGTCATTAAAATTTACTGCATATAACTAGTAGGTATATGTCATTGTAGCATGAATCTGTATCACTATACAGGTTCTCTTGTGACAACAAACTACTGATTATATACCAAAATGACTGTACAGTATAACCAAAAACCATGTTTACAACATTACACTGACTATGGAGTCCATTGTTGAAGGAGCTCTTATAGATTTAATGTAGATTTTCCTGTCCAGGATTGGTCCTGGGGAACGGGAATCATATGCCCAAAGGAAAATGTAAACTGCTCAAGTTCAACCATATTTTGCCCCTTAATGGGTTGGTTCAACATTTCTTAAATGGAATTTTGTTTCTAATACAAAAGCCTAAATCTGATAAAACAGTCTAGGAAATTCTAGGTCAAAAAAGTTACTAGGCAATCTCAGGTCATATGTATGTAGGTAATTGATCTGTAACAGGCATACACGTAAAAACAACAGCAAAAGTCTGAAACCTCCAGATCGGAATGATGGCCAAAAGTAATTTCAAAGAGGAAGCCAGCAATTTGCATATATATGTTTATCCTTTGCGCCATATATTACAGTAGAATAGTAGAAAGTGGGTGCTTGCTTCCTCCATGTACATATTGGAGTGTTAAATACAGTAAAACCCCGGTTGCCCGGCACCCGACAGCTCTGCTTACTTGATTGCTCCTGCAGCCCTAGAGAAGCTGTGGCATGTTTGTGGCTGATTGCTCTGCTCCGTGATTGGCTGAGAAAAGGGAAACCCTGATGAGGGCTCAAGCGTCATCAGGGTTTCCCTTTTCTCATTCTAAAGGTCAAGTCTCCCCATTCAGGTTTAGGCTGAATGGCCGAGAAACCTTAACTAACCGGAAACTACACTTATCCGGAATTGGCCATTCCCAGTGGGTGCCAGATAACCAAGGTTCTACTATATAAGGTATGCAATCAGACTGTAATGCCATGCCTAATTTTGTAGATAGGGGTTCTTTATATAAAAAAAAAAAAAAAAAGATTGTAGAGTGTTTTTGCAGAAAATGTCTGTACATTTCAGTAAAAAAAAAAATCAGAAAACACCATGCATTTGTAAAATGATTTAAGATAGCAGAACAACAGAAATATCTTAAAGGGAGACAATTTAAAATATAACCTCATCAAACACATTACCTGTTTCCCAACATTCTTTATAGCAAGCTGCTCTGGGGTCATCTTATCTTCTTCCTCTACAGCCTGTGTGCAGGAAAGAAGAAAACAAATCATTAGCAATGCTATCTATTCCAACTCATTTAGTTGGTAAACAAAGTAAGGAGATCTTTAAATCAGAAAGTAGATCCATGTAACTGTTTAAAGCAGCTGCTCCATGTAGACATGCACAACAACCCATAGGCCAAGTTTCTACATAAAGAGCACATTTACCCAGAAGTGCTGCATGTAGAGAGCATTTATACCCCAAAGTCACCAATTCTGTGAGAGCTTATCTGTCCTAAAGCAGGTGCTCCAAGAAGGCAGCAAATATAAACTCAATTTAGAGAAGATAATTCCACTGAAGTCAATAATCCTTGTATAAAGCACATTTACTTAAAATTAAATCCCCATATTCAGAGTATATGGACTCCAAAGTCACTGCTCTATGCAAACAATACATTTACCCAGATTTCTTTTCCCTTTTATAGATCACATTTAACCAAAAGTAGAGATAATTTTTACTAGAAACACACTGCCACATGTAGTATGTGTATGCCAAAGTGAATGTTCCATGTAGAGAATAGTTACCCAGAAATCAGTGCTGCTTTCAGAATGCAGATTTACCCCAAAGTCATTGCCTATGTGTTCAGGACATATTTGACCCTGAACTCCCTGTTCTATGAAAAATAACATTTGCCCAGAATTCTCTGCAGTAGTAAAGGTCACATTTACCCTTTCCACCTGCAGATGCTATATCTAGTGAGACAGTAACAGGAGAATAAATGAAAAAAAAAATGCAAAGTAACCCACATCAAACTGATTTCAAACACAAAACCTTGCCATAGGTTTCTATACACAGTAAAAATGCTACTTTGCATGTTATTGATGAATAGATGGGAGTCTAAATCAAGAAGCAACAATATCTGTTGTAAGGGACAGAAAAACGCTAGGTACAGGCTGTACTGATTGAGTAATAATAATAATAATAATAATAATAATAATAATAAATAAATAGGAATTTGTACAAAACATTTTTGACACACATCGATAGGAGCTTTCAACATGCAAGTGGTCAATACTTTGTTAGATATTCCAAAAGCATAACTAAGCCATTGTTAGTAAACATTGAAAAGCTGGCAAGATCCTCCTGCAATGTGCACCTGTCTTTAATATTTAGGCTTTTGTTTGTGTTGTGATGGGGGGGGGGGGGGGGGTTCATTAGTGATCATTGTAACATGACATTCAAACAAGATGCCAACACATTGGTGTGCTTTGACCCCAAAGTTATTTAGACTACACATATTGATTATATAATGCCCGACACCCACACTCCCTTACTGACAGCAGAAATATTGAAAAAAAAATGAATTGACAACAAATGCTAATAGGGCCAATCTGAGTAATATTAATTAAAGGGAACAAATTACAAAATAAATAGGACGAGAGTTTGCTTTTCGTATTATATTGATGAGCTTGAAAGTTGTTGGTTAATCAAACATCAGTTAATAATCATTAATGTGTATATCTTGACAAACACCGTTGTAATACATATACATCCCCCCCCCCCCCGAAATGCTGCCTTGAAAGACTAGTTTTCCTTTACAATGATAAAAGAATATTTATATGTTTTTACTTAAACTCTATGTTCAGGTTCTTTATATAATATAGGTTCGCTTGATAGAACTAATTGTACTAGAAAATGTTATGAGGACAAACTGTTGTTCTCCAGGTCATTGAAATGTCTATTTGTTGACCATGACGATAGTTTGGTCTTCTTGGTGAGGCATTGTGAAGCTCTGATGGACTGTAGGTTGATAAGTTGTTTTTTGATAACCGGTACTCGTGTCTCTTATGCCGTAATGTTGCAAACTGTATGCAGTTTGTGCAACTTTTTAAGTGAATGACTTAACATGACAGATGTTTATGTCTGTGAGCGTCTGGATGACACTTGTCCAAACAGGTTAGATCCTCTTCAACCTGCAATGAGGGTCTCCATGCATGTTAGTCTTTTGCTTTTCTATCTCTACCCTTTAACTTTCTCTTCTAAATTAACTTTCATTGTGAGCCAAGAATTTTGTTTTCCCCAATAACAAAAAAAAGCTTAGGAGGTGGCAACAGGGTTGCTTCAACAGACCAACCAGGCTTTTTAGCTATAAAAATCTAAAACCAAAAATTCATCCAGCTTGCTTTTTTTTGGTCAATGTAAGGACACTTCAGCAATCTGAGAAAAACTAGATGAACTATGAGTTTTAAAAGTAATTATTCATTCAAAAAGGTTTCATTTGAAAAGATGTACAGATATCTAATTTTAGGGATACATATGTCAATAATGTATGAGTGTATATAACTGGATATACAGATCTAGACAGGAAGATTGGATATTGTGATTTAGTCACCTTGTTGTAGTTCTTTGCTAATTCCAGCATCTCTTTCACTACAGTCTCATTGAGCTTACAGTGCTCACTGTAATCTTGAAGCGTCAGACCTTCCATCCAACTCTTCTTGTGTAAATTTAACAGCATCTGTAATATGGAAATCATATCAAACATAGGTTAGCTTAATTACATCTCAGGTATGCAAATATTGATTAATGTAACTTTGTAAAAGAGCAATTAAAAAAAAAAATCAGCAGAGGGTGACAAAGTTATGAAGTAACGTAGATCATTAGTGGTGATGTGTTGAGGAAACAGAAAAGATTGTATGGCACTGAAATCCACCTTGACACCTGGGCACCCAGTACACTGAACAATAAATGCTTTTATTTCTTATAAGGTGACCCCAGCCAAACAGCTTACGGTATAGTTCAACACATACATAGAAAATCTGTCAATGCTGCATATACTACAGTATTTTGATGCACCCAAGCCAGGTGTTTGGCATAGCAGTAAAACAAATTGGTTATACCCACCCTGATCACTCCCCAACCTATAAGCCCATCTAAAAAGCTCTGCCTTTTGGCCCATTCGCATACAGGATTGTATGTATTGCAGGTAATAGTTCTGCCTAATAACAGCTGTCTGCTTGAAGTCTCCATTATTCAAATAAACAGAAAATTGAAGGTTCCAGAACAAGCATACACAAATAATGAACACATAAAGGACACTTCTAGAAGAGAACACTTACTTTCTGTTCAAGTTCATTTTTTCTGTAGTTGATGGTTATAGAGTAGTAATGTCTGTTAAGACCATGGATTAATGCCTAGAAAAAAAAACAAACCGTCATATTAAAAACACCAGAGCCACATGTGTGTATATAGCACAAATGGGTTAGGCTTGTGGTTTCTAATGCAAATTCTAGTGACTTTAATTTTTTTTTAATCCACAACATTTTTAAACAACTCATAAGCAAGTCTTATCTTCATGTGTTAAAGGGGAACTAAAGTCTTGCTATTAAAATTAGTCATCAGACATTTGTATTGCAGAAAAGAACAGACAATGTCCCTGTCGTCTGCGGTCGTCAAAAAAAAAAACCCCACAGAGCTGCGTATGCACAGCTCTGCATAGGATGCCAGGGTACAAGGTGCATCCTGGCTTCCTCTGCAGCTGCGTTGGCTATGTCATTGTTTCCCCAATCAAAATGGCCAAAGCTTGGAACCAGGAAGAGAAGAAAGACCCCTCAGAACAGGAAAAGGCGAGTATATAAAAAATAGCGATCAGGCAGGTAAGGTTATTTTGTTGCAGAACGGACAATACCTCTTACCTGCAAAAGTTAGTTCGGCTGTAAGTACCACAAATCTTAAGAGTTTTTCTCAAAGCTAACTAAAAAAATGTCTGAAAAAGTAATTGCTGATTTTTTATACAGCCCTGTCCAACACCACTTACATCTACCCAGTATCATGTTTTGGAATTATCATGCTATGAAATATATCCTGAATTGCAGCTTATGCTTTGTCTACCAAGAGCAACTATGTGACCAACCAAACCCACCCTTGCAGAGACTGTGAAGCCAAGTAATGGCCAAAGCTATACTGCCAACATTTCCAAAATGAGATCTTCTAAATAGGAAAGAGAAGAACCTTTACATCTTAAGTCTTTCACAGTAGAGAAAGAAGCTTTAAACTTGCAATGAAAACACAGACAATCTTGTGGTCACCACCCGAACCTGACACTGGCAATGCAATAAAGCAAATATGTCTTTGTTTAAAAGAAATAACAAGATAAAAAAATATGAATCAAATGACTTAAATAAAGCAATTGTATATATAAAAAAAAAACTATTTGCATCTCTGAGTCAACAAGAAGTGTAACTAAGAAATTAAGCTAATTACTTAAATGAGGATAAGGCAGATTGTTATGTTCAATTAGTAAAAACATGAGCAGAGTAGGACGCGCTGGCCCTGGGGTTGAAGCACAAAGGTCATTAACCCATTTAGAGAAATAATGAAGGAGAGAGATGTTTATGATGAAGGTCATCAAGCGTTGGCTAAAGGGTCCAGAATGCTCAATTCTCTAGGAAGTTGCATGCATGGACTTGTTCCAGGCCCAGCCATAAACAAAAAAGATTATTCTCAACATGAGTTTTTTTTTTTTCATTATTAGGTATTATTGACATTTTAGGGAAACACAGCTTGACTTTCAGCCTAAGTCTATTATGTGTGTGAGTGTGCGTGGGGGGGTGGGAGAAGAATAAAGAATGTAAAACAAAAAAAAAACCCAAAAAAACAAAACAAAAGGGATACAACTGATGTTGGTGATAATATCTGTAAGAGAAAAAAAAACACAAACAAGACTACTCAAGCCACAAATCCCCAGACAATGGTGCCCAACTACAACACAGCAGGTCTAGGATTTCAGCTTCTCAGGGGAGGCTACACCTTGGCCTGAAAGACCAGAACAGCAAATGCTTGAATTAAAGGGCTGCTGTGCTGTGTTTTGTTTAATTATATGATTAATAATTTTGGGGAAATTTTGGTTGCAGGAATACTGGCTTTTAGTAAAAATGTGCTTAACCCTCTTTTTTTTTTTTTTTTATAAAAAACCCTTTGAAAGAGTAGAAAATAGTTAATGCCACTATGATAAAGCATTTTAATTTGAACTAGATTAGGGTTTTTTGAGAATACTTTGAACCCTCTTTAAGTAAACTTTACCATCATCAGGAATAACCTGGGATCTTACTAAAGCGTAAGTTTTCTTCTTCTCTTTTCCTCTAGCCCCCCCCCTTTTTAAACCACCTATTGTTCTAGATCTCAAGACTATTATCTCTCATTGCCAGTTTACATTAGAAAACCCATTGCCAGTTTAGATTATCATTACCTGCAACCAATCTTTCAAGCTCAATACCTTTCAATAGAAGACACCCAAGTAAGTTTTTTTTCTCCATTTACTCTACTCTCTAAATTAAGATATTCAAAAACCTCAAAAATGTTCTCACGAACCACTGCTGTCCTTTTGCATACATATAAAAAAATCCCCTTACCTGTATAGATGGCTTGTTTAAGTGACCAAGATTTGAAGTGGTTTGCCTTGGTTCATGTCCCAGAACCATCATGTTGGCATTGATTAATCGGAAGGCATCAATAACAACCTAAAAATAAATAAAAAACAAAACAAACAATAAACTTTAATTTATTATAACATAAAAGCTAAACAACAGTGGACATGCATGATTCTCTTACTGGCATCATGCCCAACAAATCATTTAATTATAATATTAATAAATAGGCCCCCTGCCGATTGAGCCATCAGGACATTTGTGTCTCTCTGCAAGCAAAAGTAACACCAATTATTGTTTTTTCTGTTATTAAAAGGGAAGTATATTTATGGATGGTTATTTATAACCCTATTTATGTATTAACATTAATGCTTTCCATAGATCTGACACCTACATACCGGCTCATCTTCTTCAATGTCAGAAAGAGGCTAAACATGAAAGCGAGCGCGAGCTAAGGGACCGGCTTTATGGCCCAGACCTGTCACTTCAATTACTATGGAAAGATATGCAGAATGACAAGGAAATTATATAGCCAGCTAGGAACAAATCAGATGGCTTTCAGAAGTTATGGCCAACAATATCTACCTGCTGACAATCTGTTTTTCATAAAATTTCTCTAAACAGGCTGAATGGTGCAAGCAAGCCCACACAAGTATATCATCAGGAATAACACCTCAGATTTTAACTGAAATCACTGCATCAAAAAGCATACATTGGATGCAAATGAAAAGAATCCACCCATTGGATTTTAATCCTGCTGGAAATTTCTTTGTGAGAAATTTCTATACCTTTGTTCTCAGCTGCATCTGTCAGACATAATGGGCCAGATTTACTAACCAAGATGTGCATAAGGGCTACACCAATCATCTGCAGAATTTATTGCCCAGGGTATATCACTATACAACATACACTATAATGTCCCAATAAAATCAGCTCAGACGTGGTAAGCCTAAAAAATAAACATGTTTCATTATGATTTTTTGGATGTATCTGAAATTTGTATTTTTTTTAGATGCATAAATGGTTAATGGAATAATCAGAACTATACAGGGGTAGGGGAGTACTGCATTGACTCTTCTGACTTGGATGATTTCCATATATCAGACTGAGAATGTGTCCTGGGTCAAATTTCTTTAACTGCTGCGGTGGTTGGGCATTTAACTGTGTTGTCTGCCAATGGAAGGGGACATCTAAATTCCAAAACTGGTTGAAAATATGAAACTTTTGACAGACAAAACAATTCAAATATAAGGTACTTTTTTGACATAATTTAACTGTCTCAGCCAGGACACTATCTGCATAGAGTTTTCATTTTCTCCTCCTGTTTCCATGAGTTTCTTCCAGGTACTCCGGTTTCCTCCCACATCCAAAAACACGCAGTTAGGTTAATTGGCTTCCCCCCAGAATTGACCTTAGACTGTAATAAAGACATATGACTAAGGTAAGGACATTAGATTGTGAGCCCCTTTAAGGGAAAGCTAGTGACACAAGTATAGACATAATATGTTGGCACTAAATAAATAATGTATCATAATAATAGTTTATCTATCATTTATCTTTAGAAGGGGAAATAGCCTTTATTAGCTACATAGAATGATGGCATGTATTTGAAAATGATCACTCTGAATTCGTGAATAAAGGCAGTGAACCAGGCTGGCTCTTGCCAAGGCATTCTGTGCTTCTTTGGCTTTTGGATTCCAATATCTTGTCATTTTTGTATGCTTGATTGGTCTCCCACAGATTTGAAAACCTTATGTACAACTTTTGGATTAGTTCCTGTTTTTATTTGCTTGGAAGAACACCACTACAGCAGGGTAACAGTTCATGTTAAATTAATGACTCTGCAGTAAATATCAGATATGAATGCAAGGCAGATAATAAACGCATTGTAGGTTTTCAAAAATATTACTGAAAAAGCAATCTTATTATGTGATGTTCAAGGATAAGTACAAATACACAAACATTCAAAAAAAGACTAAAACAGGTTACCAAAATGTAAGGAACATTACATGCACCATGGTGAGTAGGTACTGATATTTTCCATACCATGTCCTATTTAAAAAAATGCTTTTGGTATTAGCACCAAAGCAACCTCAATGCATAGAACAGCCACAAAACATTTAAATATAAGTGCACCAATACTTAATCTAGTGGCAGTGCCCTCACATTTATGTTGTCAATATCACAATTTCCAAATAGCAACTCGCAATGTATGCTGCAGGCTGCCCACAAATAGAGCTACAATTGGAACCAGATGCCAGGTGGATTGTAAAATGTGAACAGAATCCTACCACCGTGTAGAATAGCAAGCTCTGTCCAAGTTTTAGTAGAGTCTTAAGCTGCGTACACACTTCCAATTTTTGTCCTTGGAAAGGATCTTTCACGATCCTTTCCAACGACAAGGGAGTGCACGATGCATGAACGGTGCTGTACATACAGCACCGTTCACGCCAGATTTTCGCCCGATAATTGGCCGATGCCGATTATCGGGCGATAAAAATCTGACGTGTGTACGTAGCTTTAGGCTACGTACACAAGTCATATGATTCTCTTCCAATAATTACCTCAGGGATGATATCGGATGAGAGTCTGCTGTGTGTACAGAGCTCATCGTCCATGAATCTGTCCTGGCAGAACGAGGAACGATCGTGATGAAAGTGAAGGAGAGAGGGCGCAGTAGGGTGCCAACCAGTTGTTCTTCCCCCTTCCCTCTCTATAGAGCAAAAGGGCTCTGTAAGTACAATGCTTGCTCATGCATTGTGCAGTCTTTTGTCGTTGGAAAGGATTGTAAAACATCCTTTAAACAATGATCATTCATTGACCACATCATCAGTATAGGTGGGTATTGTATGTTGAGAACAGAGCTATAGAATTTCATCAGACAAATCGAACCATCTAAGGTCTTGGAGGTGGGAAGGAGCCATCTTATCCACGATTACATCAGGTATGGTGGAGCCTAGTCTAGGCCAATCTGGTTACCCAAGTTTAGAGTCTAGATCTCCTAAAAAGATAAAAGGAGATCACCCACAATGCAGAAAATGTTAGCTTAAGGTAGACTGACTGTCAACTTGGCTTAATAAAATTAAGCCTTTTCATGTGTTATTTAC
>NC_092864.1:43102757-43106740 GCF_032062135.1 Pyxicephalus adspersus | reverse complement strand
TTTTTTTTTTTTTTTTTGTACAGTGCGTGGTACTGCAGTCGCTAAGCTTTAAATTAAACTATAAAAACATAGAGAAACTTAACAGACTGCACAACATCAGTGCTCGGGTGCACAATTTAAATTTAGACAGTGCTCATGATATTAGTCCCATATGTCACAATCTCTGACACAGTGCTTTACTTCTGTTCAGAAATAACACTGGGTAAGAAACAAACAAGCCTAGCTCGTGTAAACATCTGGACATTTAGAGTATTGGTGTCGAAAGGAGACAGAGTGCGTATTTCTACCATAATATATATTCTAAATTTGCTTAAATTTGTTTAACAAAGCTACATCACTTCAAATGCCATGGCTCATAAAAAAAAGATCATCTACCCTAAAGGGGTTGTCAGCAAATTACCTAGATCTGATCTAGTATACAACTTTTGTCTACATTTTCTACCCATCTCTCCATATTGTTGAGGCCGCAGGTAAAAGGAGGCACTGTAAGAAATGTAAGAATGGATTTTAAGGCTATTGCAATGTGTTTTCCCCACCTGGGAAAGTGAATAAAGGGCCTGCATAGCGTGGTAAGTGTGGTGCTGCAGACTGGCAGCTCTATATTTAGGATCCAGGCCTGGAGTGTTTTGGAAGGAACAGGAGGGCTAAGTAATCCATCATTCTTTCAGGCTGCAAAGTAGAGGTGGTTAGGATGCACCTGGAAGATGATAATAATGAGTGAGCTTTACAGACAAGGGCAGGGCATGGGAGATGGAGCCTGATGCCAGAAAGGCTGGTTGGGGCCAGTAAGAAAGCAAGGCTGTGCAAAGCCTGGGAGCTTTGAGAACCAAGGGGGTCTCCCAAAGTTTGGGTCTGTTGGACCAACAATTCTGAATGAAGGTGTCAGAGAGCCAGAGACCTGAAACTTCTGATGGACTGATGTAACTGATCGCTTGTGAGGGAAAACATTGGTTCATTATTCAATGTCCTTGATTTGAAGTGAAAAAAAAAAAATTAATAAAGAGCCCTGAAATTTGAATTGGTATCTGGGCTACCTATATGCAAGGAGTGCGTTTATGTCACACTCACCTGTCCCTCACTAAAGAGCAGGCACCTCTTTCCTGCGCATGCAGGCAGTTCTGAGCCCGGGCACCTGCTCTTCCAGATTTAATCAGTATTGCCCCTACCACTGGCCATTCAGGAAATAGCCTCTTAATTTACCTTGGCTCTTTAGCTGGCTACAACACAGCACCCCTCTATACTGGTTGATTAATTCAGTGCTTTCATGTCCAGCTCCTGTGTTAGCCCCTTATATTGCTCGGTCTGGTGTTTCCCTGCTTGTTCCCTTGTGCTATTCCAGTGTTCCTCTGTGTCTGCGGTGATCCCCTTGTCTCCCGGGCCTTCTGATGCTTCCTGAATCTGTGTTGGCCTCCATGTCAATGGTGTCTATTTTCTGGATGTCTGGTTCCTGACCTCTCTTGCTTGCTGCCTGCCTCAACCCAGCCTTTCTTGAGAATTCTCCCACCTATTGATTTGATACTGTTCATCATCCTGCCCACCCCGCAACGTGGCAGCAGCACAACATCCTCACCAGTAAAGGCTCTGGAGTGGACCTGGCTGCTGCTTACATTCTGCATCTTGGCCTTTCTCTGGGCTCACACAACTTCTGTGCAAGTCGTAGTGCCCCCTAGAGGCTCTGTCTCCCCCAGCACCACAGTTTGAAAAGAATGCCTCACAAAGGGCAAAGGTTTATAATTGTTCATCAGTCAGATTTAGGTGAAACCTGATGTTTCAAATCGAGCTATAAAATGTATATTTTCCTGTATAATGCTCTGTACATATCAGTCTCATCCGAGCCTAAAATAGCATGAAAGCTAAGCAATCTAAGCTACACATACTCAAGTAGTTTTAGCTCTCTTCTATTTAAATGTCATTACTAGTAGGATCAGATGAAGAAACTGGTGTTTAGGCTCAGTGAACCTGTATTCTAAAAATATTCATAAAGAAGAGGGAACGACAATTTAGTGGATACTAATTAAAGTCTCCACTTTTTTGAGTGAAGAAATGGTGAAAAAGCATCTAGGTCACATGTCATTGTGAAGTGATGCTTGTCAATGATAACAGACATTGGTTGGGAATTGGACGATGGCATGGTGAAGTTGAATTTGTTTTAGTGCTTTAGTGAGGAGACGAAAAAGCATACAAATCAGGAGGCTATAATTCTTGCTTAAGTGAGCTTGTACTTTCCCACACAGAGCAATGCAAAATGTTTAATTTTTTGCTGGCTCCACTAGATGTACACCCACCTACCTTCCGTACCTGCCCTACCATTGCAGTTAAACAACAGAAGTGAAAAGAATTAGATTGTAAGTGCCAAGCCATATCTTGAAGACCAGAAACTCTCCTTTCGTCTATTTAAGACTGCTGGATGCATAAGCTACCAAACATATTTAGGTAGGTGCTAGATTAAGGAATGTGCAGTATAGTGGATTCACCATTTGGAGGTGGGGGAGACAAATAAAGCAAAAGTTTGCACTCAGCTATGTTTGGTGGCTTTCTGCTGTTGCAGTCTATAAAAGATCATGTGTAGTCATGTCATGTGCAGAATCGAACTGCTACAAATGCAAGCAAACATTGAGGTAATTCAATAAGTTTGAATGGTCACAGTGTATAATAGAGGTTTTACAAAGGAGACAAATGCCTATAAACAGATGAAGCTTGTATGTTTAATGAAAAACATGTTGGCCATGAGAACAAGCTGTCTGAACACACAGTGCATTGCATGCTGCATATGGGGCTGGGTACCTACAGACCAAAGAGAATGCCCATGCCGACACCTAAAATGGACATGAAAACATCAGAAATTGACCATGGTGCAATAGATATAATGATAGATGTTGTTTTTTTTCTTTTAAATTTTGTGAGTATTGATATAAAAAGAAGTCTGATCAATCAATATCACACCTTGCAACTTAAACTTTATTTTTTTTTTAGAGTGGTGGTGAGGTTGAGGTGCAGTTATTGCCTCCAAACAACCCAACCCTGGAAATGTGCCTGTGAATGTAGCATCTCACCTGGGAACAAATAGGGGTTGTCAGATTGTTTTGCTAGCACCATCCATATCCCCCTCATACACGCCAAGACATTCCAATGTAATATCTTCAAATGCATCTAAATTTATGCATGTGCATGCGAGTTAGAGGCCTTAAAAGGCTCCACAGATTGTATGAAAAAATATAAAAATGGCATTTGATAAAGTTGCACATTGCTGGATTCTATTTTTTTGGAAAAACAGGCTTAAACAGAACCGTTATGACGGTAATGAAAATCAGATGTGTACATAGGTCTATGTGGGGGTATTCACGTATTTCTGCAATATTTTCCATATGTAAAACGTGCATGAATTTACATTTCTGCAGGCAGATTGTTTTCACAAACAGCATTTTTAGTAGTTTAAGTAAATATGGCCATTCTTTAAGTAGGCAAAAACAAGAGATTTAGCCGGCATTACTATAGCAACAGCTTTAAAGGAAGCTGGTATACTAAACAAACTAAACAACCTGGGATGTAAAATTAGAAGCTTAAACAAAAACAAAGTGTTTGTGTGTGTAAATACATATATATACCAAATAGGAAAAAAATCTACATGGGCACTGCAAACTTCGCACCATAGTAACTTTTTATTTTACAGTATGTTTATTGTGAAATGTATTTCTGCGTTATATGCCAAAATAAATAAATAATACAAAATAAACAGATTTACCGATATCTGGTGCTTGGGTAAAATAGGTGTTAATTACATCACAGCAAGATGCAAAGAAAACGCCTCAGTGGGTGTTTAATAGACATGTTCAAGGACGCCTTTTATGTGCATTTTTAAATTAATATTTGAACATTTTAGGAAAAGCATTACTCAAATAAAAAGATGAACAATAAGGTATGAGAAAATAAAAGAATAAATTAGTATGCTGTACAGAAATATTATTGCAGTTACATCACTATTT
>NC_092864.1:43076431-43101595 GCF_032062135.1 Pyxicephalus adspersus | reverse complement strand
ACACACACACACATATATACATACAAATATACACACATACTGTGCTAAATGAGAGCCCAAACTGCATTTGGTAGTGTGGCTTTAGCCGTTTCAAACGTTTCCTATATTCTCACAATTTAGGAACCTTGTTTCTGTGTAGTAAACAGGGGATCCCAATAGCTCATGGTGAGATTTACACAGAAAGTAAATTACTTATCAGCAGAGACTCTGACAAAGGGAGTCTTATAGCGAGTAGCCACTGCTATGCGGTCTCATTAGGTAACCCATATTACTACAGAATTCCCCCCAGCCCATTTTAGCTGGGCGCACAACCTGGCATCTTTTCAGTAAAACCTGGCCATTTTGGAATGGTAACTGAAAAGTTGAGAAACTGAGAACACTAAATTCCTCATGTGTTGTCTTCCCCACAGCTTTTTCCCATCCAGCTAGGAAAAATGTTTTTTTTTGAGAACACTGTACTATAAGGATCAATCATGTATTCAAAGTTTATTTCAAGTACAAATTATCGTATTACTTAAAAAGAACTAAAACAAATGATTCATAAATGTTACTTGAGTTTATACCATGTGCATTGGGCTGTCCAATATTGGAAATAAATTTCAATAGGCCCAGATCACACCAAAGGGCTACACTGATGTGGGTTGGGTGGAGATAGAACGACATTTAAACAGAACAAAAAGTTCTTCAATGTAGTGCAAAAAAAAACAAAAACAAAGGAAAACAAATGTATTTTGGCTGCTGCAAAAGAAAAAACGGCAAATTAAAGGGGTTGACAACAATTGTCAACTCAAGCAAGTTTAGGGTGTGTTAACCGCATGTTAATCAGTATGACTTATGAAAGGACCATGAGAGGGAACATTCACAAGTTTCTACAAAATTTACATATGGGATGCAAAACCAGAAAGGAAAAAAAAAGGTAAAAGCTTAAAAATGAGCACTTACTAAAATGTACTGCTGTTCCTCTTTACATGCCTCAACATACCTTTATACAATACATTTGCAAGAAGACAATTTACCAGAATGAATAAAAACAGTTTGTTCCTATTCACTGATAATGCTAATAAAAAATGTTTAATTTTTCTGAGATCACCGTGAGCCTCAAGATTTAGGGAGGTCATTGTTGGAGGAGATAGTTTATAACAAAGCTATTAGCGATCGGGCCAGCTTTGGAAAACCCTCCTGTTATTAACACTGCATGAATCGGCAGAATACAAGAGTTTGTAATTTTGTCGTCTTGTTAAAATTGTGTTAAAGGTCTGTTTGCTTGTTGAATGCATTTTGTGGGTGTAACGCTGCCTATTTTATACGCTCAGTCTTTAATAGCACCTTTGGTCCTCGTGTAACTCGCAGATCAAAACACCACGCTAAAGTAAGGGTTGATGATGCTATTTAAATGTGTGATTCCCGCTGTCTTCTTGTTAGAAGATTTAATATAATAGAAGACCTTGTCTGTTTTGTAATTAACACATCTTTACTGCAGAGATATTTGGAAGTGATTGCTGTGAATATACTGGTTAGTCAAATAAACAATCACACACTCACCAATTTTCTGTTATCAGACAAATTTGTGATTTGTACACATTATACTCCAGATCAACAAACTGTGATCTAACAGCCAAGTAAGAGATACACATTAATACAGCCCTTTATTTTTTTCTGGAAATATGTATTTTCTCTGACCCTGCAAACATAATTAGCTTGTGGGATGTGTGGTTTCAGTAGCATGGCTGGTGTACTAATTGCAACTCTTGGAATTGAATACTAAATATTTGGAAGCTGTCAATAGAAAATAGAAGCTACATCTTTTTTGTACATCTGTGTTCGTTTGCAGAAACATTACGGCTTGGAAAAAATGAAAATGGGGGGGGGGGGGGGAACTGGACGGAATTCTTCCTTCTTTATATCGTGCTAACATAGCAGGTGACGGACCTATGGAATGTTCGAAATAAATATTTTTTATGGGAACACATAATAGTTACTTGGCTACTTCTAAACTAACAACCTTCCAAAAATTGACTAAACAAGACAAAGGTTTAGATATTTTGTCATCTGCTTCTTTTATTTTTTTTTGTGTGTTTTTTTTTTTGAAAGCATGTGATCATAATCTTTATACACATAAGTGTATTTCCACCTTGATTGCAAGTTCAATGATTACCAAAAAACAAAAACTTGTTCTGCTTATTTTTTGACCTTCTATTTTCTCATAGTATAGGTTATTTAAAAAAAAATTGAAAAAACAGAAGCCAAGTGCCCATTGGCTTTATGTAATATTATTAAGTTAACCAGCAAGATTTCTTTTACAGTAAAATGTGACCATGCTCCTCTCTTTACTCCTGAGGCAATGTCCCTTTCGAATAAAACATATTTACGTCCCTGTCTGCCATTTTCTTTAAAATAAAGAAACCGGGTTGTGTATGTGCAGCTTAACGTATGTGGACAGGAAGGTGCTGGGTATCCTGGTACTCCCAGGTATGTCACAACTAAAACTTCTGTGCAGAGCGCAAAACAATTGAGATCAACATTGACTGTCCCTTCTGCAAAAACAGACCTGCCTGATAACAATTTTTTTGATTTTTAACCACCTGACCGATAAGCCCGACCTTGGTACGGGCTAAAAAAAGTTACTATTTTCGATAACCCCGAACTTTTCTCCCTATATTAAAATCATCACTTACCTGGTCCCGCTGTGCTCATCCAGCGTCGTGTTCGTGTTCCAGCGTCGATCTCCCTCTCCAGCGTCGGGTGCCTTCTCCGAGAACCAGCGGGACCAGGTAAGAAGAAGATACCGGCCGTCTGAGAAGAAGATGCCGGCCGGCTTCTTACCTGGTCCTGCTGATCATCCAGCGCCGTTCCCCTTCCAGCGTCGGGTGCCTTCTAAGACAAGAAGCCGGCCGGCGGAGGAAAAAAAGCCGGCCGGCGGAGAAAAAAAAGCCGGCCGGCGGAGGAAAAAAAGCCGGCCGGCGGAGGAAAAAAAGCCGGCCGGCGGAGAAAAAAAAGCCGGCCGGCGGAGAAAAAAAAGCCGGCCGGCTTCCCCCTGCATGTGTGTCCCTCGGCGATGACGTCGGCGCGTGTCCAGGAAATTCAAATTCAAACTCATTCAAACACATTTTGTATTGGATTGAATACAAACTCCTGTATCCAATCCAATACAAAATAATACAAAATAAATACAAAGTATGTAATTGGTAAATTCAAATTCATATTTTGTATTGGATTGGATACAAACTCTCGTATCCAATCCAATACAAAATAATAATAATAATAATAAAAAAAAAAAGTAAAAGTAAATAACTTGGAAATTCAAATTCATATTTTGTATTGGATTGGATACAAACTCCCGTATCCGATCCAATACAAAATATTAGAAAATATATTTATGTGGTTTTGTCTTTAGGTATGTGACGGACACTAGGGAGGTGTTTTAGAAAAATATATTACTATACAGTATACCGAATTATCGCATTTTCAGTATTTTTCATTTATGTATTCTTGTTTAAGCTGATTTTTTGTGTCTTTTATTTAATTTTATTAAAAGTATTTTTTTTTACATGATTGTGTGTTTCAAACATTTTTTATATTCATGATAGCTACTAGAACCCTTGTTCGGACATATTTCTGTAAGTTACAGGTCTAAAGCTTTTGGAACAGAAATCTAGACCTCAGTGTAACGCTCAGGTGGTTAATTATAGTGATCAAATCTTCAGGTTTAGAATTGATATTAGGGGAGATACACTGGGAGTACAATAAAGCAATTATTGTACTACCAGTTCAGCTCCCTCATTATCAATTCTAAACCTGAAGATTTGATCATTTTAATGAGATAAATATTAAAAAAGGACCAGGTACTTTATTTCAGCTTTAAACTGCCTCCAGTATAGCTCACATGACCAAAAACCTCACCTGTCCCTCACACCATATATGATCAAGAGGTAGATTAAAAAAACACAATATACACCAGAATTTCTTGAACAGGGTTCCTCCAGGGGTTGATGGGGTTCCTTGGGCAATAAGCAGTTGGTGAAAAGTAAGTTACCACTGTACACCAACATTCTTTTTGGCTATCTGTAAGGGTGACATTCTTCTCACTGACCACTAAGCTAATGTTCTGTGAGCGGTGGATATAGTAATTATAGCTGGAATTTCCTGAAAACCTTAAAAGTTATTTCAAGCAGTTCCCTCGTGTTAAAAAGGTTGGGAAGCACTGATATACATAATAAAATGGCTAAGCAGCACTGAAGCTAATCTACAGCAGCAGTGTTTCCCCCAGCCCTTTTCAGCCAGGCGCACTACCCGGCACCTTTCAGTAACCACCTGGCTGTTTTTTGGTTGGTTCACTATACAGGGGCTACCATCCGCCTACAATTTCTTCCCACTCACCTCAAAAATATTTTTCGGTTAAACACTGAACAGTATTACCAAACAATTTAACAACCCAAGATAGCTGATTTGTTGGCAACGATGCGGCTAAACACCATTCAGTTGGTTAGAAGATGCGCCATGACAGCTCTTAGCATATTTCTCTGTGTATATGTCAGGAATTCCGCTCTAACTGTAATATCTAAATCTAAATGCAATCCTAAAAAGCCATATTAAAGACACAGATGATAAATAAATTCTAATAAAGATATGATGTCTGCATTTTCATGGGCACGTCTATGACATATTGCAACTTTCTATCTCAACAGATAGACCTCCATGTTTTCACTATGATAGCTCAAAAGCATGGTTTCCTTTTTGCCACCTTATTGTGTGCTGTATGACCAACCGTGTTGTACATATTGAATTGTTGTTTACAGTTTTATTATGTGTCATTTTTTTATAGTACAGAATAAAAAAAAACCCTGGCCTACAATGTACAGAACTTATACAGTTCTTCCTCTGCCGGCATCTAGAGACCTAACACCAACTTAGTAGTGATTGAGACAAGTCACAAGGCTACAGAAGAATTCCAGCAGAAAATAACAAGTAATTTATCACTTCTCGCAGCATTAAAAGAATGCGACACAAATGTTACAACGATGAATGCAACCTACTGGTGTGTGATAAAACACTAACACAAATAAGTGGGGAAAAATATAGCAAGAGCTGTAATTTGTACACCTTATTTCTAAGGATCATTTTAAATGAGCTGTTTTGGAGGTAGATTAACATTCATAAAAGTTAAAATGGATTACAAGACCCTCCTATTATTTAATATTTTAATCCTGCTCAGAGTCTAATTTTTACTCTCTACTCCCCTTTATTGTTTTTATTCCAATTTTTAAAGAACATTTTCCTGGGAAATTTGTAATAATAATAATAAAAATAAAGGATTAATATAAGCTAGTCGCTATACTACTGAACAATATTCTAGCACAGTGTTTGTTAACTGGGGTTCCTCCAGAGGTTGCTAAGGGTTCTTCAGCGATGTGCAATCTGTTCCTATCAGGTCAGTTTAAGTGACACCAAAGACTGTTTTGGCTATCTGTAATGGTGACATTCTTCCCACTGACCTCCATGCCAATGTACTGTAAGCTGTGGATGTATGCATTCATTTGTATGCTTGGATTGGTCTATCCATGTACTATTGCATTGACCTTGAGGACACGCATCTTGTTTCAGACAACCTGGGCTACCTGGCATCATTGTCAACACTGCAGGAACAGCCATAGGCTCTTATCAAAACAATCGTATACACTCCTGTCTTATCATACCACTAACTTGTGCTTCCCAATTTGTGCCAAACTGTGCAAAAATATTGCAATGGTACAATCCTGAATCATCTAAACCACGTATGGCACAATACCGATCACACGTATTCCTGTTATTGGAAATCCAACCAATCAAATTAATAAAGTCAAAGATGGTAGGGTGAACTTTTATTTATAGTAATAGAGGACATGGAATGAATAGTGGTAATAGACTAATCATCCAAATGCCTGGTAAATCCATTACAAAAAAAGTCAACAACCAGTATGACCAGATCCTATCACTAAAGGGGTCGGGACCTTGGGCTCTGTTTATAAAACTTCTGTATAATTTAAACTATAGAAGTTTTAACCACCAGCCCATGAAATGGGAAAAACAAACATTTTGTGCAATTTAATGACTAGGCTTCCCACTCTAATTGTCACTGATCACTGATCGTGTTCCTGTTTTGCTATGCAGTTTCGAACAGGTTTCTTTCTCTGTTGCTACAAAAATGCTGCAATGAATAAAAAGAAAGTTACATGGCAGAGATGTGTGAGATCAGACACTGAAGACCCATCACCAACATATGTAGGGCTAAAAGAACCTGCATTCAGCAGATTACATGAAACTGATGAAGGTAAACTGAGCAGCCATACTGATTAGCATGGGAATAGCGTTTCCTAGATAATGTTAGCAATGTGATGACTGATTTCACTTGTCTAAAGATGTTATTTAATGATAGGTGTACTTCAAGGCAGATCTAACCTCCCACAGCAATGCTGGAACTGCATGCACCAGCACTCCTTGCTATGCCAGATCCTTGCTGAGAATTATGCTTCCCTCACAACAAACATAAATATGCTAATCATCATCTGTTGTATCAATATATGGGGAAGTATACAGACATTAACACATTTACTATATACCTTACATATATATTACCAAAGTTTTTACAAGCTCAGCTGGGAGAATTAGCTAAACAGCAAAAATAGATGTGTGTAAATACAGCCATTCAAGCCTAATGTTTGGAAATGATATGTATATTGTAATCAAATCTGTACTAGATGCATTGCATTCCTACAAAATCTTGTTTGAAGCAAACTAAAATTCTCACTGTCCCTGTGATTGGGGACCACAATTGTGTTCTCAAAGCTCCAGTTAGGGTAGTTAGTTAGTGGGCAACAAGTATAAGAAAACAAAGTGGACCTTTCAGAAACTGCACAATGATATTGCTGAATATTTTATAATGTGTAGACCTTGAGACCCAGTTTTTCTGAGACTAAAATTTTGTCATTATTCTGCTACAGGCAGGTAGATCCCTGTCTTTTGTGATCAGACCACAACAATGATGGGAAGCAGAAAAAGGAGGGGGAATCTGATCTCTGGTCAGACATTTATGACTACAGCAAAAAAAAAATTGCGCAGGTACCAGCTCAATATACATTCTCGACATACTTCGCTGTCAATTAGAACTCTCTGGAGAATCAAGAGAGCTGAATTTTGGAAACCTAGAAAAGGAGTGCAGAGGTCAGTGTTGCCAAATAGCAGTGAGTGTAGATTTTACTTCCATGTGTAGATGTGTAGTAGGATTATGTACCTATTCTTTTGTAATACCAAAGAATAATAATAAAAAAAAAAAAAGTAAAGTAAAGTTTTTCTTGTTTTTTGTAATTAGATATATAGTATATCACAGGTATGCGTGTTTCACCTTAATCCAGTCTGGAGATGGAGCTCTCATTTACTTGTATTGTGCTCTTCCCATTTACCACAAAAATTGTACACAGTTTGTATACATTTCACCTTGATATATTGATTTAAACAGAGAACCACATATGAATTTATATAAAGATGTCATCTTGCATAGAACTTTGCATAGTCCATAATATCGCCAGCACAATGACATCTCTAATCAAACAGGGTTTAAAGAGTGACAATTGTGTCTGAATTTAGGCCACCTTTGCTATTTCATCTCTGTAGGTAACCCATGTGGCTCTAGGAATCCTTTGTCATTTAAAAGAAATGTACTAAAGAATGCATTTGGTAAAATGATATATATTTAAATATTTAGATCCTAATAAAACAAAATTGAACAAAATCTGTTACAGTTTTCCTACTCTGTTTCTCATGCTACTCTGGTTATATAACAGGAACCAAGAACATCTGACGGTTGCTTTTACATGTTACATTTCATTTATCACGCAAAGTAACCTGAACGCACAGTTGTGATTTGAAGTCAACCATGCTATTGTAATGTATTCTGTGATCACACAAGCATTGTTGATATGCCAGGTGTGGAATAAGGAGGGAAAAACTCTAATATCCCATCTAAACATCTTTTATCACCTGCAACAGATCGGCTATCAACCTCTTGACAAGCTTGCTGGATATTTAAAAATTTAAGTGAACATGTGACCCTGTGAGAGCACCCTGCGTGTGTTAGTTATGCTGCCATGCACTGTCAGGCAGCCACGAGTGAAAAACATCATCCCTCTTCCTCTGTAAACCCCTCGACATAAAAAATTCAGGAAAATCAGACTTTTTATGCCATTTTCACTGGAAAGCACAAAGAAACCAAACTGACTCATGCCAAATGAATATCACTGAATTGCTGTGATTGTGTACTCAGAGTTAAGACACATTGAAATTATTTATACTATGTCAATTTCAGCCATGGAAAGAGGGATTCCTCGGAGTATGTGCATTTTCTCTCCCTTTCCTTTGAGAATTCATCACTCTAATTCTATTTACTAAACAACTCGGAAATACCTGCAAGTGGCAGCCAGGGTTTAACCCCCTCCTGATTTGGCTCACCAAAGTGTAAAAGGATCTCACTCAAAAAGAACGTCTTTGCAGTATTATAGTTAAAAAAAAGAGCAAACGTTTTACGTAAAATAGCTCCTGCTTTGCTTGGGATAATGCTTTGCCCTTGTGTGAATATTTTATAGACACTGGAGTGCAAGCTCTGCGGTTTAAAAAAGGGCTGAGACACCTATGTACTTTGTTTTTGTTTACATGCAATCCCATCTTTTGATATGGCAAGAGGTCCTTGATGCAAACTGCACCAAAGATGCTGAGGAAAAAAAAAACTCTAAAGGTAGAGGGGGAAACCACACCTAAAAAACAAAATGCACATAGGTATACAAACATGTGAGATTTAAACAGACATAAGCCTGTTATCTAAAAAATAAATAACAAAAAGACAAAAAGTAAAATATTAATTCTAGGTGCACTTGCATAATGTATTTTGTCTACAAACCAGCTGTGCAAAAAAAAAGTATTTTTGAGTTATTCTGCATATCAAAGTAATAATACAGATTATACAAAAGAAAAAAAATGCTTTATAAACAAAACACTGCAAAAAAATAGATTGTCCTACTGGACACACCACTATGATATCTGGTAAAAAAAATCCTTCAATTACATAAAAATTTCTTGAATTATAGTTGATGTTCCAGATTACCAATATAATAAACTAAACATTCATATTACATGCAAGGGTTTTTTTTTATCTGCATTCTGCAAGTGTGATCCACTTCATGGCTGTTTATATTGAAGGACCAGGAATGTTAATAAAAGCCCCACTAAACCCATTAGCAAATAATACTTTCTGTCGTTGGGTAAATAAATAAGGAAATTGCAGAAAGTTTTATGTCATTGTCAAGAGAAAAAAAAAGGTATATACACATTTAGAATATTTACTGCCTGTCGCAACATAATAAATAAAACTGTAAGTGTTGACAATAGAAAAATAAACCCTTTCCCAGCCAGTATTAATAATCTGCTAATCAGAGTGATTTGGGTTAAATCCTGACTGTTAAAATTTGGTTGCCCACCTAAACAGATAATAAAGAAGTGGAAATAAAATTTTAAAACATTTGTGCATGCAGTAAGTCCGTGGTAAAAAAATAATAATGATTTAAAGGTCCAGATACAATATATTACTGTCCTCAAAACTTTGCATATCCAGAGTTAAGCGGACAGCTGCCATAGAACACTGTGATCCTATGTGGCATGCAACAGATTTGTTATAGTGATTACACATTCTCCGGAAAGCAATTGTTGCTGTTCAAGGTACTACATGGCAACCTATAACCTTGCCATGCCATATTCAATTTTCCTTTTACAGTTGGTTCTTGTGCATATTTATTCAGTAAGTCTAAAACCTCATAGCATGATAGTAATCTCAATTTACCCCAAATGTCTTCACTTCATTATGGTAATAAATGACACCTCACTGATCCAATTAGTTCATTCATTAATTAGCAATCAGATCATCTAATACCTCCTAGCCTTTCAGAAAGTAATAATTAGTTTGTTAATATAATAATCACAACAAAAGAGGACTCAGCATGTACAAAAACGGCCATTTCCTACAAGTTGTTGCAAACACCCAGGAATAAAATAACGTTAGCTCGCCATCATTACGCTGCTGCAAAACAGAAAGCGCTGGAGAGTGGGCTGCGGCACACAATGTTTAGCGAGATACATAATGATGGGTTATTTTTAAGAGGGAAGGGAAAACTTTGGTAATAATGCATTGCGATCATTTTTATCATATCTATTATTTTACATCACAATGGAAGTGACATGTTCCAACAAGACACCTCAGCAGTATTTTAAAGCAGTAAAGCATTCAAGACAATTTCGGGAGACTGAGTTTTTCTAATCCACTCTCCCTGTGGCTGAGCAAAATCGAATTGCCTCTCACATTTGCAGACAGCTCTGTGAAGGTGATAATAGACCTGCACCCTGCTGTCACGAGGCAGGAAATAGGAAAATGGCATATGGGGGCTGAAGCGAAATAAAAAAAAAAAAAAAAAACGAACCAAACAAGAACAAAAGAGAATTCAACAAAGGACAACGACAAGCCAATATGCTTTGCAAGTTAATTTCTTTTCAGATGCATTAGGCATACTTAAATCTGTCATCTGTTTCCTTGGGACAAAAAAAAAAAAAAAGGCTTGTTGGGATGATTGTCTTTATGGAACCTTTAATTTTTTACCAATACGAAGAGAAATCATAGCAAAAGTGACTGTGTGATTTAGGGGTTCAGCACATGTGATTGGATAGGAACCCTGTAATCCTTAAAGGTTCTAACGATATGGGTTGCCCGCTTTTAAAATCCATGCGTCCGACCGATTAAGCAACAATGAGGTGAATGAGGGGCCGGGGTGTTTAAGTTAAGCTGCCAGGGCTAGCTTAATCGTAGAGACAAACGAGCCCCTTGGGAGAAAAGTATTGTAATAATTGAACGCCTCGGTTCAGATGCTGAAAGGAAAGAAGTTTACAACAGCAAGTGGTTAAGCACAGTGAAGCATGGAGTGATTGCAAGAGAGTAAATGCTCGAGGCTGAGCAGTTTGTATCAAACAGTGTGAGCCAACAAAACAGCTTGTACCATACCTTTCCCTTTACACTCTGAATCGGATCCACTACCACGGCTACAGCTCTTTCCGATAAGGCTTCAAAGCTCTGTTGAGTGTTGATATCGACGCCGGAAAGCCAGCAACCGAAGCCGGGGTGACTGTGGTACCAACCCACCACCATCTCGGGCCTGGAACAAAAAATAAAATTGTTCATACTCCCCAAACATAGGACAGCTATGAAAAGAGGCATTAAGCTAACAGGGTATAAATTGGGACAAGGAACAGCAAACTCATTGGTGTGAATCAAGCACCATTAGGAACATTCACCATAGTATCATTGTAAAAGTATGAACATGAATAGGTGTGACAAAGGAGTGCTATCATTAAGGGATACACATTAGCGATGGTAGATCGTGCTTTCAGGATTTCACCCTGTTACCACACCTTCCCTGAGCCAGTTTTTACCCTTTCAGCACTTGAGTAAATATCTTCTCTTTAAATATCAATTAAACCAGCAGTACAACTAGGAACCCAGTCAAAAAGCAATTTGCACTGTTCCGCTCAGCTGCTGAGCCTTTTGCTAACATTAATTTTGAAGTTTTTTTTTCTTCTTCGCAGTAAAAGAATTTTGAACATGCACATGACAACTGTTGAGAGGTAAAGAATAAAACTGCATAAAAAATGATACGTGGAATTAGCGTGACCATATTTCAGTAGACAGAATTGTTTACTAATAAAGCAATTAAGACCAGCCCTGACGGCAGATCTTCAGCTCTTCAGCTTCTTGCTCATAAAAATTACTTGCATAAAAAATAAAAAGTCACTGAAGGTTTATTAAACAAAATCATAGGAACTGGCTGGAAAATACAACACTATACATAAAAGCAATGTATCCCATAGGTTGGGGATACATTTCCTGCAAAGAAAAATAAAATGAGACCTTATTAGTTGCTATAGGTAATTTTGTTTTAACCTCCATTTTTGTATAAATTCAAAACCACTGTGAAATAGATGACCCCAAGTCAAGAGACTACAGATCCCAGCATAGGTTTACCATGTATTGGAGATTCCTAGCTTTTCTACACCTGCTGTATTGACTGGCAACAGATGAATGCATTTTACAGAAAGATTCTGTGGATAAATGAGGTAAATTTTTTTTAGACAGAAAAGCAGTACTTTTATTACTAGACAAAATGGTCCTCTGAAATTTTAGATAAAGTAAAGAAAGTATCAGGGTTGTATTGCCAACAATGTTACCATGGTTTCTAGAAGGAGTGGTAAAGGAAAAAAGGGAAAAGTTTCAGTGACGTTTTAGAGACAAATAAGAGGTGACTTCCGCTCCCTTACTTTGGGCAGATTTCTTCCAACTTACTGTTGTGCCTCCAGGAGCAGAACTAAATGGACTGTCCCCCCCAAAAAATATGGCTATACATAAACTTTAGTAGGCAATGTTGGTTGAAAACTCCCCACCCGGTAGTAATCAGAGGTCTCTTTGTTCCTCTGCTCTGGGACACCAGGGCTGTGGGGATGGTACACAAAACCTTCAACACTATTTATGAAGGTCGTGATACCCCTTATTCTGACTCCTTTATTTTTAATTTTCTGATTATATATTTTCTGTACCCATTGAAATAATGCAACATACTTTTATCAATGTCAATGAAAGGGAGTGGTTTGTGTTTACTGTCCTGTTGAGCAATTTTACAGCTGCAAGGATGGTGTCTGTTTTTTGCAATGTGAATTTTCACTGCACCATTATCTGGTGGTTCACCAAGGTAGCTTGCTAGAAAGCCCCTTTCTCCAGCCACATTACCCAATACCAAGCTGCCCAGTTTCTTTTCTACCCTCTTTATGCTGTGCTCCGAAAAGAAAGTGAGAGGTACCATACTAAAGTATGGCTATGATTAGGAGCATATGTGGAGGGCACAGGTCACCCTGCAGATGAATCTATTCCAAGTTACATCCTAGGGGAATGTGAAGTATATATTGCAGGGGAAATGAGGGGGGTTCATCTATTACACATTCTCTATCGACTATTTACATGGGGTTTGGGGGAGGTAGACAACACATCCACGTTGAAAGTTCACTATATTCTTGTGATTTTCAACAGATCTGCAATGTTTTTGAAATGTATATGCAGACTATTTTGTTCTCCATAATCATGATTAAATGTCAATTTAATAGGAACTCAGCTGGTTCTAAATTGCAATTGGGTATACCACAACTATTATGTAGATGCAGTGACCAGTTTCATACAAAGATGTTGGATCTTTTGCTGTATTCCAGGTTTGTGTAATTCTTTACAGAGGGAAATCAGGATTGGGAAGTTTTTAAAAGCATCTATTTACCGCCATACATAATACTTAATACAAACAAAAACCACAATGTAATGTCACTAGTTTTGTTGCAGAATATTTGTATATAATCTATAGCCCTTTAATGTTACTTAAAGCACATCTACTTTTGAGAATGTTTGCTCACTTGCTATCATGCCAAAGCTTTTTGACCTTAACAAACTAGTAGAGAAAATTAATTTGGGCCCTTTACCTGAGAATTCCTTAAAATGCTCCCTAAAACTGGATCTGTATTTCACTACTACTAGAGACAGACAAAACCAGGCATTTAGCAATGGCAGCTCCATATTTCTGTTAGGACAAATGTAAATAAGGAGAGGGTTAATTATAAATTTACAAGCAGAATGGGAGTTGCTGGTATAGTTACAGGAAGTGTTGGTGTGATGGGGTAAAGCATGCTCTATGCTAAAAGTTAGTATCTGCAATCTCCGTATCTGCAATCTCCAGACTGAAAGCTAACATCCCAATGTTAGCAGGATTTGGTTTCCTCATTACAGCAAGCAGAAATCTCCTGTTCTTTTTACATTGGAACCACTGTGGTACAGGACACCTCAGCAAGACAAAGGTGTTAACTTGTTGGTGGAGAAAGCAATCACTGTCCTGCAAAGAACCTACACTTTTCTGCAATTGTATCCAGGAAGAAGCCAGTAATCATCAAATGGCTAAGGCAGGGATGAGAGTTTTAAGTATTACTAATCTATGGCAGAAAAGACTGAAGAATCCTAACAGATCATCCCAGCTATGTTTTTTGCACTGTGCAAAATCTCAAGTCCTCCTAACACAAAACTTATTTTATTGTTTAATGAAGTTGTAATCGATTTTAAACTAGTATAAAGTTTAGTGTCTAATATTAAAATGTGATTGAGTTCTGTTATAATACATATGCTATAAACACAAGGTCTTACCTTCCAGTCTGCTTTAACATGTCCAACATTTTGGCTTGAAACACAGGATCCACTGCCTCCACACTAACACCCTATAAGACACAAAAATCGATCAATTAACCCCAGTTTTCTCAGTAATCTATGCTAAAGGGAATTTCACAACATGATTTTGCATTTTTTAAAAATAAATCAACATGCATATAATGAAAATATGCCCAATTTATCTCAATATTTGCAGCATGGGATGATAGTTGCAAACCAAGCTGTTCAGATAGCTAATGGTAAAGGGTTATTGCTGTTACAAAACAAGACACAAAACTGTTAAAAGAAGCAGGATTCATCTTCTAAAATCAAGTTAATTAGCAAATGGAGCAACTTGTGACAAACATGACAGTTTTGTAGAAAGCCTACACAGTTATGAGTAAGGCCAATCCAAACATTAGCGATAGCATTATGGAAAAGACAGTTTAAACTGCAAAAATCTATTTCATGATAATTCCAAGGAACAGCTAGACTCAAAGTCATGGAAAAGAACAAAACTAAAAAGGGGGAAAAAAAAAAACCTACACACACCGCAATACCAAAACTCTTACTGTTGAGTGCAACATCTCACAGAACAGAGTTAAATCTCAAAAAATATATGTTAAAATACCGTAGATTGTGTCATGCACGTTCTTCTGTATATATTTAATAATTCTATACTCACCAAAATTGAAAAAAAAATGAAAATTTTAGCTTCAAAAAATAAATAAAATGCTTTAAAATAAATCACTTACAGTTCCAGACTGAGGCATGGCAAACACATCAATAACTCTGACTGTGTAATCATCCACAAACTCCCCAAGCATCAGTCCCATCACTTCCATGGGGACACCAGCCCGTCCATGTTTTAACATCTAGAATGAGAGGAAAACCATTACTACAAAAGGACTTGTGTATTTTTAATAAAAGTAAACACTTTACATGTATGGTAAATTCAACACAAGTTTCCCCGGTCTATAACTAATGCACTGTTTGAGAATCTTTATATTGATGTTTGGAGGAGTCACCAATATTATTTCATCAGTATACATACCATCTGTTATCGAATATAAAAAAATTGTAAACAAAAAAAAAATTGTTTAAAGAATGACTAGGCTATTCAGTTTAGCAGATTTTCAAAGCTGACCCACTAAAAGGACAGTGAAAAGCTGCAAAGAAAAAAAAAATCCTACAATCCTCAATCCTAAAAAATGCACTCCAAAAGATTTATCCTCCTCCATATACCATTTAGGATATCCACATTACTTAAATTAGCTGCTTTGTAACACTGAAACAGCCCAAAGCTTTACCCCAGTATAGGGTGTTTCTATCTGTCAGTCAGTACATTATACAGGCACCAAATAGTTCAAGGGCAATGTGTTTGTGGCAGACTAAAGCTACAAACACACGTCAAATTTTTCTCGTCCGATAATCGTCTTGAGGCGGATATTGGGCAAGAATCTGGCGTGTGTACAGCCCGCGTCGTTCATCGTCCGTGGATCCGTCCTGGCGGATGAACGACGAGCGACCCTAATGCAAGAGAGCGCAGCAGGGTGCCGCTCCGTCGCTCTCCCCCTCCCCTTTCCATAGAGCAGAACGGTGCTGTATGTACAGCACTCGTTCATGCATCGTGCGGTTCTTTTTCTTGGAAAGGATTGTGAAAGATCCTTTCCAACGACAAGAATTGCACGTGTCTACGCAGCTTTATTGTAAGCATTTGTCAGCACAGTTTTAATAAAAGGAACAATGATCCTGCCAGAACACAATCTGTGCAGCTAAACCAATAATACTGATAACATGCAAATACAACATCTAGAGGCAGGACACACTTCGTAGTAATGATTCTTTATATTTTTTCTGTTTTGTGTAGCTTAAAGGTGTCAACATGAATACTATCAGGCCAACTCTAAAGTGCCCTTGAAAGTTTAAGTGAAAATTCAGTGATATTTACAAAACCCATTACCTTAAGCAATGCCAGAGAGGAAATGTACACCTGTTCAGCAGTATCCACCGCTGGGGCATCAGTAGGAGGGCCCTGAAAAACATAACCAACAACCATTCATAAATTTGTGTACTTAAAAAAAAAAAAAAAAAACCCTTTATATTCACCTACGTTTTTAGGACTTCAGAGAACAAATTGAAGGAAAAGTTTGCCATGGCATATATTTAAACAATAAAATAAAGAATACCAGACACACTTGCATCAATGTAACAGCTAACATGTCTCCATCTGAAACCAGCATACAGAAGTTAAAGTGAACTAAACCCTTCAATACTCCCCCTGCCCCCATTCCATCACAGGTGCCACCACCTTCTCCCTTCTTTCCTTCCATATCCTGATCTTTAGCCATCTTGATTCGCTGGGCTGAGATGATGCAACTCCTGCACCTCTTCCTGGCATGCACAAGAGAAGTTGGGAGTGCTGGGTATCCCTGGTAACAGAGCTGAGCATGCGCAGCTCAGAGAAATTTGACAGCCGGGAAGTGATCGGGCAGGTAAGAACAGTTACTGAAGGAGGGGCATTGCTTGTTAGTGGAATCAGGACCTGCCTGATTTTCAAAGTTGGACTTTTACAGAAAATTAATTCCAAACATTTACAGGAAACAATTCTTTTCTACAACCTGTTGATTGTATTTATCAGTTATTAAATATTTAATACTATAGAGGCAGCCGAATTGGCTTTTTACAGATTCATGATATTCTTCTGTTGCACACCAATTGCACATTACCATTTTCTCTTGATTTACTCCTTTAGCCTGCTCAGCCTGAATGAAAACATGAAAGACTCTTATATCACTTACAAATATCACTTTTTTCTTTGCTTTGATCTGCACTTAAGAACAATAACATATCCGATATATTTTGCATTTACAGAATGAAAGTGACAGTGAAAGTGATCTACAAGTAGTGCAAAGTCAGGTGTCCTTACCACCACCCAAGGTGTTCATACTAATAAAGTGGCATGGCGCATGTTTATTGTACATATAAAGTATATAAATCTAAAATCTTCTGCATCTGGGAGTCTCATACTCTCCTAGTCAGAAATGAAGAAGCCTTTAACTAAATGAATTATAAACTTTAAGCATTCTTGCACAGTCATAACAAACATTGAGAGGGTTACCTTACTTTAACAGGATGAGCACCTTGCTGTTTTTATGATTTCTGTCTTGTGGAAACCTCTCCACATGGTCCTTGATACAGACAGGCAGGGGTCCCTCAGCTCTGCACCCTTGCTAACCAGCTGTTTGATTACTGCTACCATACTCCAAAGCTACCAAAATTCAGAACCGTTTGGATTTGATTGCTGAAATACAGTTGGTCCTCACCTATTGCTTTTTAATGAGCTTCTGAAAGCTGTGCGCAGGTGTCAAAACAATGATTTTCCAAAGCTGGGGCAAAAAATGAACAACTGGTAGCCACAGTATTTGTACTGAAACAGATGATGGTCAAAGGGCTGAAGGACAAATACTTCTACAAATAAACAGGGGGTGGGGGTACTTTGTGGGAAAGTTCTGCAACTGTTTAGTAAAATACAGCAATGTGTGCTATCCAGGAAGCTGTCTGCAAAATGAACTCAAATACATTCCAAACCATCAACACAATTTAATGCAAAAAAAAAAAAAAGAAGAAATGGAGGCTAACAATGACATGTTAATGGGAATTCAACAATTTATGCTTGTTTAAATGAAGTCCTGTGGTATGAGATATCTCCAGCAGACAGGCCTTTTCATACAAGCAGCCCAATTAAATCAGTATTTTGTAATAAAAGATGCATTTCAAATAAGTACAAGGATACATTTCTGAAAGCAGAAATGAAGCCAAAAGCAAAGTACATAGCAGAAAACGTTTTAAATTTTTTGTTTTTTTCAGCTACTCTTGCAAATCAGACATCTCTGCCATATGGTGCCAATTACTGGCTAAACAAGTCAAAGGTAAGTGATACCACTACCCAGTAGATTTTGTCACTACACTGCCTTCATTCCAGGATCATCAGACTAGACAAGGTCCATTAAAAGGATTGTTTTGCTTAACAAAAATGTTGCTGTTCATGTGAAGAGGGAAATTGCAACTGCAGCTCATCTGCATCATCAGGAGAGACCTAAGCAATTAGGGCATGCTTTTTTTACCCAGCTACCCTTGCGAACATAAAACCTTGCCTAATCCTCCCAAAAATGTAATAACAAGGGTATTGCTACCCTGAGGGTACCTCTAGAGTCTCATTTTTCCTACGTTCTTAGTTTATGAGCATATCTGTGATGATTACCATGGGACACTCCCAGGGCTCAGACTGGACAGGGTTTAGACAATTTTAGCGGTTTCACTGCCATCATGGGCAGTTTTCAGGATATCCAGAATGAAAAGTTCTTTACTAATGACTCAATGGGCCTGATTTATTAAAGCTCTCCAAGGCTGGAGAGGATACACTTTCATCGGTGAAGCTGGGTGATCCAGCAAACCTGGAATAGACCTGGTCAAGGATTCAAAACATTTGCTAGCAAATTGCAAATGACTTGAAGAATTGAAGAAATTCATTTCAGATTTGTTGGATCGCCCGGCTTCACAAATTAAAGTGTATCCTCTCCAGGAGAGCGTAATAAATCAGGCCCAATGAATCCAGTACTGCCCTATGGTGTAAAGAGGTAGCAACATTACCCAAAGAAAAACAAGCTGGAATGTTATAAAGTTCTTTTGCCCTGCAAAGCTTGAATCCCTATAATTGAAACCACCCAGGGAAATATAAATTTGGCTTTTATACTTTATAATTTTATTTATAGAATCACATACTACTAGAAAAATCCAACTGCATTCTTGGTTCTATCAATTTATTCATACCTGTATATTAAAACATGTGTGTGAAAAACATACATAATTACACACACACACACACACACACACACAGCCTTACCACTATTTGGAATAGGAGTATAATAAATATACCTAGGAAAATGAGAACAAAATACATTTTTCCACTTACTGGAGAAAGGTCAGTTACCAGACACTTGAAAAATCGGCCTGACTGATTATCTCTAAAAAAGTATAGCCGCTACAATCTGCCTTTAACTGTCTAAAAGTGTTAGCTAGTGAAGTGACCTGCCTGCAGGGCAATAATCACAGCCTTCACTCAGGAGGTAGAAACAATCTGAAGCCTGGAGCGTCTTAGCCCAGGTTTCCACTAACTCACACCCCAGGATAATGATGATATCATGATAATGTAATTGCTAAGGAAAGTCATTTCAAGCGCTGCTGTGCCCGTACCCCATTTCAGTACTTCAGTACCCCAGGACTGTGCTAAAAAATAAACTAGAAGTTTGGGGTTTTCTTTTTGTGTGGATGGGGAAAAGAAGTTGTTTAAAATATTAAAGAAATGCAACTAAACAAAAAATGATGTTGAAATATAAAATGACAAGAAATTGATGCAGAAACTGCTTTTATGTTTGTGTTGCTGTTGCCCAGTAACTGCAGCAGAAAAAACACTTTGTATGATAAACTATTGTATGATGTTCAACATTTTCCCGTTTTGAAGGAGTAAACTCCAATTAAAATAAAATTTAGTACAGTACACATGAAAACAGAGAAAAATGCTAATAATTGTAAAAACCTCCCATGCTTGTTTCCTGCAGCAGCTACATTTTTACTTCCATTTTTTTCAATTTGAACTAGTTATATGATGGCCATTTTATTATTGGTATTTCAGCTACTTGGCTACGCAATGACAACTAATTTTTATTTATTTGGATGAAAAATATAATTTTTTCAACCTTTCAACAATGTATCTAATTTGGGGAAATTTCATGGGGGATATCATGGGGCTAGCAGCTTACAAAGGAAATTATATTTATTGTGCTTTCTCTTCAGCACAAAAGGAAGAGCATTTTTAGATCACACATCTAAAGATCTTACGATAAAGAACTGCACCGGTCACACAATGGGTGTGGCATAGGCAGAAAGAAAGCGAGAGCTATGGGATTCCTAATCAGAGATATTTGGATCATTGGACAAAACTTTTCAAACCTGACAGATCACAAGCAGTGGGGCCAAAGGCCTGCTGTTGTAATATTTTACACTCCAGACATGTAGAAATGATCAATCTGGCATTTTTTAATTCTCCGAGGTCACGTAATGTGAATTTTAAAGATCTAATCTTCATGAACATTTCTACAAACCAGCCTTTCACAACCTTTTCTTTAGCCTAAGGAACCATTTAAAAAATCTGCAGGTCTCAGGAAAGTCCTGCTAAAACCAATTTACCTAAATTGGTGGCCAGTGGAAAGAATACCTTCCTTACAGTACCTGCTGTAAGTAATTGTGCAGATGACTACCAAGTGTTGGTTTACCAAGTTGGAGATCAATCAGCCACATATTGACAGACCCCTAGTAGTCTCTTGAGGAACCTTTGTTGGCTGCTGTAGATTGTTAACACGTATCCTAAAGTATGGCCATGGCTTTCGCTCTCCTAATGTATTATTACCTTGTATTACCTTGCAACTGTAGGCACCCACTGAAGAATTTGTTTTTTGTACTAGGTAATGGTGCAATAGCATACAAGAAATATATATATATATATATATATATATATATATATATATATATATATATATGAACAAACACACACACACACACACCTATATTTAGTGAGAGAGAAAGAACACAAAAAACCAGTACTCGGAAGACATATATATATATATATATATATATATATTTATATTAAATGCACTTGGGTGGAAATTTGATGAAATAAACAACATGCAGGTGAGAAAAGCATGTGTCAAACCTAAAATGTAACACGGCGCGAAAGGTAAGCTCATTTTGTGAGAGAATGTCATTAAGCAGCAGAGTTGTGGTAATGCTTGCGCTGGAAACCTTGCACTGCCTGTTTTTTCACATGGGCAGTACTTGTTGACAAAGTGCTACAAAAGGCATTTGAGATGGTAACAGCACAAACCTAATGTGTTATCTGCTCAGGCCTTTTAGCAAATTTATTAACACTATTAGCCAGTTTACTTCACCTTCCTGTTAGTGTGAACTTCTATCACTTACTTAGCCAGGTTTATTAAATACCTGCTGATTACACTAGAGTCAAAACGACTGATAAGAAAACTGTAATGAGAGGCTGAGCTGTGTTTGCTGTAAATACGCCTAGAAAGTAATACATATTAACAAGGGCTACAATAAAAGATTTTTTTTTCTCCTTTATTCACAGTGCCTTTAAAGAGAATTTTTTTTTTCTTTTTATAGCGCCTGTTCATGTTTGCTTAGATGACTATGGCAAGGTGTCAATGAAGATTAATTGGCTCATTCATGGAGGAGAATTGCAGCAATCCTTAAAGTGTATGAACAACCTGAACAATGAACTTGTTCTCTTTTAGTTTGTTATATATTGTTTTAGGAATTAGTTATATCTGATTAATAATTGCAAAACTTATCTGTTTATTTCATCAGAAATGTGGACATGTACATTGTTATCTCAAGGGGTCTAATCATCCCTGACAGCTCCTATCTTGGACTCCCCAACAATTACCCCTATGTTGTGAAGAGAAGGAGAGTGGGATGTATGGATACATTAATTGGTCAAGACAACAGGGCAGTGTTGACACCATTTTCTGCTAAAACAAGAAGGGTCTTCAAAAGCTAGAAATTAAAGAAACCATGAAATGCACATATACAACCAGTGGTTACCTTTAATGATTGGATCAAAACATCCACTCTACACAAAAGACTTGTATGGTTGCTGACAAATACAATTAGATGATAGCTTTGTTTTCCTCCTGGGGATTAGAATGATAAAGCCAAGGCTGGGGAGTGAGACCATTTTTCCCGAAAACTGACTCATGGTATTCAATTATTGGTTACAAATCAACAGCCCTTACACCAGAGCCGGCATCTTCACTGCCAACTCAGATTCACTATGCTATGTACTTTTCAAGCATTGGGCAGCCGTTGATGTAACCAGATTAACTCCGGTCCCTGGCTTCTAGGTCCAGGCTCTATGGCACATGCAGACTTTGCATGCATCTTTTGCCAAAAATATCTACCTTCTAGTGAGTGTTTTTTGTATTTTGAGTTTATCACCGCTTTAATACATGCTTACAAAATTTACAATTCTGCCACAGAATATATATGTTTTTCCAGTGAATTCTCAATAATAATTTAGATTTAGTTTCCCTCTCTCATAATTCATATATGAAAACAGCCAGACTTCTAAGTCACTGGTTAAGGGAGACAGAAGCATAAAAAAATATGTAGTTATCTCCCCTATCTCATTCACGGTTGTCAAACCGGGTGAAACACTATCTAGGGCTTCCAGGTAAAGAGTATGTTGCCTGCTCCCTTGTGAGAGAACCTAGAAAAAGTATGTCATATGATAGAGGGAGTGAAGGTATTGCTATCCTGTGTCTCCAATGTCATCAATTGGCTGCAATTAAAGAGCGGAGATCTAGTAAGTACTCCCTTATATTCACCTTGACTATAATGTCGCAAATGAACAATTTGATTTAGGATTTAAAATTTAGGAAATCTTCCAATGGGAAATTGGGTATATGACAGCTACCAGTAAGTGAAATAATTATCATACCTGATATTTCAGTCTCTAAATCATTGCTATCACTGCTATCCTTACATCCCCAAAATTCCCAAATTTCCCTCCTGATTCTTTGCATCACAACTGAATCCCAGTTTACCTGCTTAGTTGATCCCCAAGCGCTTGGTGTCAAATTCACAATAATTGGCATCAGACAAGCATCTAATGCTTATTGGTAAAAAAGGATAATTTTGTGCTGAGCAATCCACACTATTCCAGCTGCACAGGAACCAAAAGTTCCCTTTATGCTAGGACATAACAGCTCCTCAGCAACTAGCTGGCTGTAGGCTATCCGCATCTGCTCTATCAAGTCATAATGTTAGAAATATTCTAATTTTTTTAAGCCAGTCAAAACACAACAGATATGCCATGAGATGTAAATAAAATAGATGGAAATCGCGGACATATAGTCGTTAAAGGCTGTTTATTTCATACTTGAGAAACAACCTTTTAATACTTTAATTTTAAAAGCATTAAACAACTAGTGTGAAAAACAAGCTGCATGTAAACTACAGCTACAGCGTCTGCTTCAGTGCCGAGCCGCGGCAACCTGTTCTAGGAGGTGTTAATTGGCAATAGGAGTACAAGTCAGAAGCGTGTTCCCCATTGTCCAAGCCCAGCAAGGCTAGGTCATTAAAGTGGAAATGAATTCGTTCCTGCTGATTTAACCCGTTGGAGGCTCAACTGACACAAGACGGGAAATTAACTAGGAAATATGAACACAGTCATAACAAGTAAGGATGGTATAAAAATCAAGAACAAGGGTACAAATATTTTCTTATTTGTATTTTAATTGCTAGGTTAATAAAATGTCCTTATCCATTCAGAACGATTTGGCACTGTCCTAATCATTTTAATGGCCCACACTCATCAATCAATCTGGGAACAAACATCGAGACCTTTCTGGTGCCTGTGCCAATGATCTCTACTGAGGTCACTTATGAGTCGATTTCTTGGTAATCCACTGCATTCATAGGCTTCCCTTCCCCGCCTTTGCATCCCTACAGGGCACAGGGGATGGAGAATTAAACTGCTCACAGCAGCAGAGGACCAGTTATACAACATCTGCAGAACTAACAAACTCTGCAGGTTCTTTCTTACTTGGCCACAACATTAAGTATTTACCGCTGCCCTAACATTTCCTATGGAGCATTCATAGAAAATACATTCAAAGGCCCAACAGTAAAATACATTTAAACTACAGTGGTTAAAATAAAACACAATCTGAAGGGTGATATTTCCATATAAAAGTATGTAAGGGATACAACCTCCGTCAGGATTGCATTGCTTTTTGTGTCCTGTTACTGGAACAGGAAGCGAGGGATACAGTAAGAGAAATTGTAGACAACAAAAATATTCTTACCCCTTTCAACCACTAGAAAAACAAAATTAGTCAGTAATATTTCTTTTAAAATAACTAAGTTCTAAATAAAAATTTTAATGCATGTCTCATAAAAAACGATGTTTTAAGTACAATGTCTGCAAGCCCTTGCTATTTACATTTAAACGTATGTGGACATTCAAAGTACATTTCATATCGAAGGTGAACAATCATGCAAAAAAGAAAAACTGGACAGAATGTAACGCACATGCCAGATTGAAGTCAGCACAAGTTTACACTCTGATTTCATACATTGGAATGAAGTGCTGACATCTACCACGTGAACACAAAAATCTGGTTTATTTTTCTCTTTATTTTCTGATTAGATACCTGTTGCACTGTGAATTTTCTCATAATTTATTTACTAAGATGAGTAAACAATCACTCTAAAATATTAAATGCATAGGCTATGAACACGTCAGATGATTCTTGTCCGATAATCGCCTCAGAGCTAGTTTCAGAGGAGAACCTGGCATGTTTACAGCACTTGTCCAACGTCATTCTTGGATCCGTCCTTGTGGATCAACAAATGACGAACGATCGTAATACAAGTGAAGGGGAGAGAGCACAGTTGGGTGCTGCTCCGTCACTCTCCCCCCTCAACTTTCCGTAGAGCAGAAAGGTACTGTATGTAGAGCACTCATTCAGTCTTTTGTCGTTGCCCAACGACAATTATTGAACGTGTGTACGTAGCCCTAAAACTGACCTCTGTACACCAAGCATAGTTCTCCCCAGAGGTTTTTAGCCGGTTGCTTCGCCCGGCTACTTTGAATACCCCGCCCAGCTCTCGGCAGCTCTCATCCTCGGATGCACGGATCTCAGTGAGGCTCCTCTGTGTTCTGTGCCATCCGTTCAGAGGATTGCTGCCGATGAGAGGTGAGCACACAGTTCAGCCTTCATGTGAAAGAGACA
>NC_092864.1:43073262-43074100 GCF_032062135.1 Pyxicephalus adspersus | reverse complement strand
ACTAAATTTGCCGTGTTTTGCCACACCCCCTTTTTTACCACCCGGCTACAGCTTCCTACCACCCGGCTGAAAAAAATTTCTGGAGAGAACACTGCCAAGACTAGCAGAGTTTCAACATTTGACAGCAGATCTATTCAACCACTTACTACTGCCCTCATTCACTCCCTATAGGTGGCCTCTGGCGAGATGTTACATATAATAAAGCCAGAGGCAAAGCTCTTTTATCCAGACTTGTTCACAATGCTTAAATAGTCATTCATTTTACTTTACAGGAAATATAATAAATAACTCACTCTTGTACCACCTTCTCATTCAAAAATCTTATAAACTCATTCAAAAAATTGCTTTGGGCGTGGCCGGCCGATGGCGGAGTAGGAAGCAGGACAGCTCTGCTCCGTGATCCGCGAGGGGGAAAACGCATCCAGCAGCACGCTAGTGCTTTACAATCATCCACCAATGGGCCCTAAGTTGAAGGGGGGGCAGAAGAGCCAAACCGGCGGGGAGACGCCGGCATCCAGGGGCATTTCAGGACTGTTCTCCACAGGGAATAGATCCGCAACTGACCAGGCCGCAAAGCCGCGGCCTCAATTTTTGGCCGGATCCGGATCGCGGGTGGATGCGGTCCGGAGCAGCCCTGCGCCCGCTGAGCATTCCCCTGGGATGGATCCAGCTGCATCCACAGATGAGGAGCTACACTCCTCTGGTCAGGTAAATGTTTCCCCTGGCCATACATTATTGCCTCCCAGTGCCCTGTCCCCTATGAAGGTTTCTTCCAGGGCCTTGTGCACTCCGGGGGAGGAAGAGGATGGATGGGACTGGAAAGCCCACTTAAGGGCGC
>NC_092864.1:43052276-43069232 GCF_032062135.1 Pyxicephalus adspersus | reverse complement strand
TCCTCTTTGGACACCAGGGTGCAGCGAATGCCGAATGCATGGCTTTTACACTTCCAATTATCTTCTTTTATAACACAATCTCTAGCTTCCTTTCCCACACTAGGGAGCTTTACGGCATTCGAAACATTACTACGGTCTGAAAATAGACCGATCCATGTTATTTCCCAGGTGTACAAGATTCTGATTGGAATTTATGCTAATAGGGCTCCCACCTCTACGAGATATTGGGAGAAAGAATTGGGGGTAGTTATTTCCCCACTTGAGTGGGAGAAGGCTTTTGTTCTGACCCATAAGATGGCTCTTCCTTGTAGGGCCCAGGAGACTAATTATAAAATCCTCTCCAGGTGGTATTTATGTCCCACAGACATCCATCGTGTCTCTTCTTTGATCTCTGATCGGTGCTGGAGATGTGACTCCCAACGGGGCACACTGTTACATATCTGGTGGGAATGCCCAGGTATTCGTAAATTATGGGATCAGATAGCTGATATTTACAATAGTGTGACTGGTTCTAATTTAAAGCTTACACCCCAAATGTCGCTGCTGTCCATTCTTCCTAGGTCCATTAAGGCCTGTAAGAAGGATGTGCTTAGGCATTTCCTCACGGCAGCCAGAACAATCATACCCCGAAAGTGGAAACAGCCTTTGGCACCCACAATGAGAGACTGGTTGGTGGAATTGGAACACATGGAGAGACTAATAGCAGAAGATGAGGATAAGACGGAGCAATATAAGCTGACATGGTCGGCTTGGGACTGGTTCCAAGAATCGTCCCAATTTAAATCTATTTGGCAGTAAATTTCGCGGAGTGCGAGAGAGTTGTAAACGCTGTTATAATTGGGTTTTTAGTGGATCCTGGGTTTGTATATACAAAAGACCAGCTGGATATTCCCCCCCCCTACCCCTTGATCAATCCCATAATTTCCCTTGGGCTAAATGTTTTGCCTTTATTTAGGGTTAGGAATTATTGGTGGCATCCCCGGTTATAACCGGACAGGGGCCAGAGAGCGGATGTGAGGCTCTCGAGGGTTAATCGAGTTACTAGTTTCCTAACAGCTGCATTGGTTTCTTACTCAGGCAATAAAAATTGTTCGATTTGGGATGTTTCCTTCTTGGGTTGCTTCCCAACCCCTATATGTTTTTTCCTGTGGTTGACCCCATTTTGTTTGGCTTTATTTTAAGTACTGACATGTCATTGTAAAATGTCACTTCTTGTATGTTGTGTTTTTGCAAGGAAGGGCCGAGAGCCCCCGTGTCTCTGTATGTGCCATTTTCTGTTCCTGTTTTGTTATGTTATTAATATTCAATAAAAACGGATTGAAACAAAAAAAGATTGCTTTGAGGAAAAGCCGGATGTTTTTCTGGAAGCACAGAATATAACTGGATATTAAAGTTTAAAAGGAATGATACCAGAGAATGTTGATCCAGACAACATCCAATTACCTTACAGGATCAACTGGAGTAAATTGAACCTTGCAAAGAGTACTTTGCCTTCCTCTGGATCAGCTATGCATGAATGGTTCTATCTTGAATATTACTAGTATTTTTATTTCCATAGTAGTTGAACTTGATGTTTTAGGCCTATTTTCAACCTAAATAACTATGTAAATGGTATAAGTTTTAATTTATATTTGTATTGCTTATATATAACTGTATACAGAATATATACAGAACTGTAACTGTAACTGGATACAGAAAACAATTCTCAGTGTGGTAGGTTTAGAAAATAAAACAACCTGGTATAGAGCAATACAGTGTGTACAGCATTTATCAACCTCTGGTCAGTTTGTACACATTCCACTTGTTATAAAGAACTTACATTTAACCCTCACCCTTCAATATTCATGGATTGTTGTCACCTGGACATTACAAAGCATGTGTTCTATTCACTTTTCCTGCAGCAATATGCATTCAAATCCATATGCTGTCAACATGCACTTAATGACTGTTAATTTGGAGCATGTGTTTTTTTGCAGTCACAAACAATGGGCGAATCACACAAGGGAAAAAAAGTGTGACATTTGAAAAAAAAATACCTAATGACTTTAATGATGTCACAAGTGGCTTTCTTGTGAGTGGATGTTCTGTGGTCATGGGATAACGAGGACAAACGCATCCTATCATCTTATAGATGCTTCTAACACCAATTACTGGCTCTTGTAACATAACTAGAACCTGACAGTTTGGGGGGGCGGGGGGTTAAATTCAGCTCAGATTAGAATTACATTTTTATCTTTTTATCTTCAAGAAGGAGCTTGGCCATAATAGTTGTAGTGCTATCTTAACAAAACTCAGAAGGCATGTTGAAGGTCGGGTGACCTAGTTCTAAAAATGCATACAAAATAATTACAGTAATGATAATACTCACTAATAAGAGACAGATATAAGAGAGTTAGATACAATAATTTAAGATTTAAAGATTAGACAGCAAAGTTCAAGCAAAACTAAACATGCTATACTCAGCTGTCGCTGCGCAACCATCTTCTTCCTTCTCCTCCTCGGTACAATATTAAGAAATCTTGATTGGCCAGACAGGAATGATGTAACTTAAGTTTAATAATTCCAGGTATACTGGCAATCAAAGCTGAGCTGCACATGAGCAGTTTAGCCTTTTTGACAGTTTCCCAGAGCAATCAGGCAGATAGGAGGGATTAGTGTAGCAGGGACATGTCTGTCCCGTTTTGCAATAATGACCAATAATATATACAAGTGGAACTTTAGTTCCATTTCAGGACATGATAAACCTTGCACATATGAAGATTATAGTTCTAAAATATGCCTAAACTACACAGGCAGTAACACGGACCTACAGCTGAAAGTGTCTACAATTAGGGAATACCCATGACTAAACCCTATTTAAAGGCTATTAAAACATACTCAAACAGTTGCCAGGTTTGGACTGGCTTACAGGGGAACCATAAAATTATTTTTTGTACCCTCTGGTCGGCCCCTTGCCCAGGTTGCCTTACACAAACTACAGTGCCACTGTGCCAGGAAAGCTATGCATTCTGTATATTTCTTTTCTCACATTTTTACAGGTTAAAATATATTTTACTTTTGAGTTGGTAATAATTGGTCAGGTACACCTAAAGGATCTTTGGGCAAGGGTGTTTGCCAGCAGTAGATGGTGCTGTGTCAAGTTTGTTGAAAACTGTTTAATTAGGGAAGAGTTTGTTACATACTTTACATGAAGGCACAGTGCCATATACTGGTGTGACTGACTATATACTGGGATATAGGAGCACTGGTCTCTACATTGCCTAGGCTCCAGCCAATAGAAAGACCAGAGCTAGAAAAATGTATTCTGAAACATTATTAACTGTTGTATTTTTATTTCCCTACATACCCATACAAAACACTGGTGGTGTGTGGAATCTTATTTCAGTACCCTCTTCTAGGGTAGAAGGAAAGGTTTTAAAATTTTTGTGCACATGTTTGGAAGGTATGTTAACCTATTGGGAAGTCAGGAGACTGTGAACCTGAAAAAAAGATGAAAGAGCTGGTGACCAAAGGGAAAGAGGATATTGCAGTGCTGGAGGATTTTTAAGAAATATGAAGTGAGGTGTGGGACAATTCTACTGGATTGTAAGCTCTTCGGGGCAGGGTCCTCTCCTCCTGTATCACGGTCTGTAATTTGCAACCCCAATTTAATGTACAGCTCTGCGTAATATGTTGGTGCTATATTAATATTAATAACACTACCAGTTGGTATTAATTTTGCTTCGAACAGCAATCTTGGATTTGGCACCACCAGCAGACCAATAAACAGATATTGTTAGGAGGCCCTCCCTGGGTGTAAGATCCCAGGCGATACCTCACCGCAGGAGGGCACACGCAGCCTATTCCCTTCGGCGGCTGCACTTGCGGTAACACTGGGGTTGCAGGATCAGTGGCCTGTAGGTTGCAGCATCCCTGTGGCCGAGTTTTCCCTCGGCATCCTCTGCACTGAGGCCACACAGCTGAAGGGAACTGAGTTGTGGGCAGCTGATTAGCAGAGTAGTTCCTGTTAATCCCAGGCTGTCAATGGCTGCCTGGGCTTTATAGCCTCTCTGCTCCCAGTCAGAGGTGCCTGTAATAGCGTCTGCTGTGCTTGCCTGTGTCGGGAGTGTTTTTGTGAGTTTTCTCTGTTTCTGACTATCCATTTGAACTTCTGCTTGTGACCCCGACTCTGTTTTTGCCTTTGCCCTTTGTACTTCGCTGGATGGACTGATTTCCTGTGTTTTTAACCTCGGCTAGTTTTTTGGATTTCCTGTCACTTCTTACTCTGCATGCATAGCTCTGTACTCTGCATTGGTGGGCGGCGGGTCATCTGCTGGCCTATCTCTAGACACCATTCTTTACCTGGGGGCAACCGAGTGCTGGGAGACACAACCAGTCTCCCGAGGCTGAGCGGAGGCTGCTATAGGCAAAGCCTGTGGCATAGATTGGGGGATTGGTGTCTGGGGAATACCGGTATTGATCCGGGCTTTACAGATATGTTCCTAAACAATGGGTCAACCAACATTTGGCTCAAGTTAATATTTAGCAGCTATTAAAATGAACTCAATACTATTTTTTTAAGTTTAATTAAAGTGGTAAATCTTTGAGTTTTTTATTGCCATTTTGTCTCTGCCAGACAATTTCCCCTCACCTTCGTCTTGGCAATTATTCTCATTTTCCTTTCTGCATCCCCACTGGGACAAGGATAACCATTATCCTTGCTACCACAAATATTTTTGTTGTGTTCTATCAAACTTTGCCTCACTTTATTGGCCTTTGACAATAGTTAGACCTTTTTTTTAGCTATAACTTGACAAGACACACATTTTAATGCTTTCATGGGGCTGCAGGACAAGTCCAAATTTCCTTTTCTTGCCCATTAAGCTGGACCTAGGAAATGTTTACAGAAACGTGCAAAATGTACAGACCAGTCTAACACTAAAGTGAGGATCCCAGATTTTGATCTGTATAGTAAGCTGGATAAATTAATCACTGACAATGTTAGCTGCCAGGTAATGGGGATCTTTCATAACAAAAAGAGAAACTGACAGTTTGTAAATTCATTGAGGGATGTCTTGTACCTGTTTCATGAAATAAGGCCAGAGGCAAAGCTCTTTAATCAAAACTTGTTCACAGTGCACCAGTGGTCTTCCATTTTACTTTACGTGGGATAATAAATGAATATATATTTATGTATACACACACAAGCAGGTCCTTTATGTGCATTTCAACTGGTTCCCATCGCTTAGCATAAATTATAAGGCAATTGAAAAGTATAAAGTAGCAAAGGAAGTCAATCAGGTGTGCTGCAGTGTTAAGCTACGTACACACTTCCAATTATTATCGTTGGTAAACGAACGACGAACGATCCTGCACGATATCTGCGAACGATCGTATAGCACCGATCCTGTACATACAGATAACGACACGATCGTTCGCAGATATTGTACACGCGATAGATGCGATCGCTTGAACGATAAAGGAAGTGACGTGCACCACAGGAAGTGAGCGAACGTTCGTTCACCACGCATGCTCAGATCATGGATGATCAATGAACGACCGTACACACGATAGATGGTCAACGATCGTCGTCCAATCCGATCCGCCGGTCCGGTCGTTCATTTCCAACGACTATCCTCGTTCGTCGGCGTCGTTGGTTACTTTTTTTACGAACGATTTTTGCCCAATCGATCGTTCGTCGTTCATTTCCAACGATAAAAATTGGAAGTGTGTATGCAGCTTTAGAAAGCTAACAAGAGATAAGCTCATGGTAGGAACAAACGCTGTAGCAGAAAGGCAGGCTCATCAGTCTGCTACTTCTCCTTTAACCGTCCAATCACAGGTTGGGGGTAAGCATAAGTAAAGAAAATTCAGTAAATTCAGGTCCCATGTCCCATCAGATAGGTTTTGTGTCAGGGCTGTGCCGATCTAAGTCGAACTTGACGGGGGGGAAAAAGTAGGTGGAACCATTCCCCTACATGTATCTCATCTGTGTAATACGATTCATCTGGCACTCACAAACGTTAAAAGCAAATTCTAAAATAGCACCATAGGTGCTCAAATTGTGTTTATAATTAGTGCTCGTAGCAAAGTCTAAACTTACCTATTACTGAATGGTGCTTTTACTCTGCCAATATAATTGACGCTTTTTAAATCTCTTTGTGAAAAGAGCTGTTTCACAGAACAATTTGCTCTCCTATTAATCAATTAATTTGCTTAACAAGCATGACAAGTAAAAATATTTCTCAGTTAAAGCAGATGAAAAAAAAATGGATGTGTGCAACTGACAGGTCTTACAGGTCTGCATATATATTATGACTGTGCTCTAATAAACTGTAGAAAACACGTTTGATTTATTTATTAAATTTTATGAATAATGACAGGACCCAGGCTCGGGAATTCACTTTCCAAGTGATAAGGGTTCGAGTGCCATCCATGATGCCCTATCCTGGATGTATCCCAATTATCCCATCTGATAAAATATACTCACAGATGGGAGAACATGATAGATAATTGGCAACTAGGCTGAGGAAATCTACTGGCTATTGCCATGCAAGTTTACTATGACTCCAAATCAAAGAGCATGACACTGCTAATACATTCACTTAAAGCGACATTACTTTTTTTTCACAAGTTTAAAAATTACACTCAAGTCAAAAATTAAACAAACTCTGAGATGCCTATAGGAAGGCTGGCCTATATGTTTAGTTGCCTTTTTACCCAGACGTTGCACTACACTAATCCACCTTACCTTCTTTCTAATACATTGATCCTAGAATACATCTGCTGGTATTGGTAGAACACCCTTTAATGATGACTCTCAAACAAAGGCATGTTCTAAAGTTTCTCATGGCCTTTAATCAACATAGGACAATTAAACATTGTATAGGAAGTTTAAATATGAGAGTCTACCAATCTTATGTCTCTTTATATGTTCAGAAAATAAGTACAAAAGTGAAAAAATTAGGCTGAATGGATGAATTGATAGTTCTTGTCTGGCTCATAATCAGTCTAGAACGTTGTCATCACTCATAGCTGATGGCATGTTGAGAAGCTCATGCTCAGGAAATTAGGTATTAAGTATTTTTGGAAGTACTGTAATCATTTTGAGAGGCAATACAGTGCTCAACCCAGACATTTTTCAAAGCTGAGTGAGAAGAAATTGTAGACGGGTGATGGCCCCTGTATTGTAACCCAACTCAGCATTAACCACCATTAACCACCGGCATTAACCACCTAACCAAACTGGCCGGGGAGAACACTGCAATACATACCTTTACATGCAAAATTACATTCAAGTACTAGGCCTGCCTACAATATAGTTTATTTTCCTGTGTACATCATCCAGCTGTGCCTGCTAACTCAACATTCTTCCACAGCCCTAATTATAGAGGAGGTCATTTTGAGGAGTGTGAATGATGTGTGCAGTGATGTGGACATTCCTAATACACGTTGTGGCAACACATGTTAGGGGGATGCAAAATAAAACGATAAGTAGACATTAAAGACAGAACAACAAGGAAAAAGCATAAAATATTCATAAGAGGTTTGGTCTGTACAGCAAATATGTGGGTATTAGTCCACCTAAAAGAAAATTTATACTGAAATACAATGGCTGGTAATTTTGCAGTCCTCAAAACATTTACCAGGATGCTTCTAGTATGGTCTGTGTCACCAACCCCAAAAAAAAAAAAAAAATCATAATGAAGACACTTGGTCTCAATACTAGTTCCAATGACTTCAAGTACTATAAACAGAGATATTTCAGGACACTGGATATTCATGGATATTCTCAACATAATGTGAGATTCCTCTCAAATTTTTTTTAGAGGGAGAAGAACCACTCTGATAATTAAAATGACAAACATTTATATATATTATTATTTTTAGATGAAAGTCTTTTCCCTACTTTATTAGGGCTATTCTTTAGCTGGCTGTCAAGGTGCTACAGTTACATCACACTCCACTTGCCTTCTCTCATATTCCTTAAAAACTGCTTATGACACGTCCAAAACTTCTATCCTGAATGACAACAAGTAATATTAGACCCTTCCTGTCAGACTGTCAGGAACACACCCTGTAAAGTGCAAGGGGTTAATTACTGTACCTCAAAAATCATCAATCAAGAACATATAATTCCAGAGCAGAGACAAATGTTGCAGCTGTTTGTAGGAAAGGATTGTTGTGATCATAACTGTGGTGTAATGGAATAGGGGTATAGAGTGCAGGGAATCTGATGGATCAGTTGTGATGAATCCTGGAATTCTGTCACTACCCAAGTGACTTATGAGTCAAGCCTACTGCCGCTGGAATTTTTTGAAATAGGGTTTTGAAACTTAATCTGCTTACAAGTGCATAACCCCCAAAGCTAGTAAAACAAAAAAGCAACAAGGCCATTACATAGTTAACAGATTGAATTCAATTCAATGTCAATGTGTATTTGGTGATTCAGACATGCCATAGTTCACCATTACCAATGTAGTCAGAGTTATTAACTATAAACAGGGCAGGAAAGTGTTATTTGTTGCAGTTTACATAATGCATATGATTTGCGCTACAGGAGCAAAAGAAAAAAAAAATTAACATTTTTTCTAATTTCTCAGTAGAATCAATTGTATGAAGCCCATATGGCGACCTTTCAGACACATTTTCTCACATTTCAAGAAAGACAGATGACAAAAGCTGGAATTAAGGAAGTTAATTATGACATCATTAAAATGCGCATTAAGAACTTGTAACTACAGTCAGATTGTGTGCGTAAGGTGAGAAAAAAAAAAAAAACTTGACTTGTCTGAAGTCATCCCGGCACAAAGGTCGAGGAAACAGACAAAGATCAGAGGTACACACATCAGCTGGTCATTTTATACATCATCTGCTTGGCGACAAATTTAGGTTAAGCAAGCAGATGTGAGCGAACACAATCTTTTTTTAATGCCAGTTGGTGCAAACAGCTTAGATATTTAATGTTTTGCAAGAGACAGTCACCATTATTTCTAAAGATTTTAGGTTACAGAGTCAAAGTTTAAATGTTCAAAACTTGGAAAGACAACCCACTAAAACGATGAATAATATTAATGCTCACAAAGTAAAAGGTTGTTTTAATTTGTGGGCAAGCTAGTCATCTCAATCAACCTGGAACGAAAAAAATAAAAGGGCAGCATAAAAATATTAGTGTGCCTAATCATACCAGCGTGTCAAGGCACCTACATTTTAACACTTATTATAGATGTTCTGCCATTACGTCCAATCACCAGAAGGTGATGGGGAGTTGGTAGGTGAGGTGTGCCTAAATCGTTTCCAATAAAAACAAAACAACTTTTAAAAAAAAGTTAGTACACCCTACCATACATATCATAAGGTAATAATTGTGGAAATTACTCACTGTAGGTATTTTGCATACCTTACCACCAATAGCAGACATTGATATTGCAAAAAAAAATTAGTTTCCAAAAAAAGTTGGGATGCTGTCCAAAATTGATTACACTTCAGGCTCCAGGCCCAGAGAGGGTGTGTTTCCTTATGATGTGTACATATGGTTGCTTCTTTAAATGGGGGAGTTTTAACTTGTATTTGTGAATGCAGCAACTGAACTGCAAGACCGCAGACAGAGGTGATGGTTTTCAGAAGTGTTTTTGAGTCAGTGCAATCATTTCTACTACAAGATTATGTTTGGATTTAATGCAGTGCCATTCAATATTAGTTAGGTTAAATACAGATTGTACAGTATTCCCTAAATATTTTGATACAACATTTTCTTTTTACATTAAGAAATGTTATTCCCAAATTGTTTCACTATTTACCCATGCAGTTTTTCACAGAGTGGTGCACTGGTCCTCATCTTTACTGCACCTCTTTACTCTATTTTGACATTGCTTAACTTTTCAAATTTTTTTGGCTGCCCCTTAACCCTTTTGCTGGCATCAAATTCAAAATAAGCAAATATTTTTCATAAAATAACGTTTCTGAATTGTAATATTTGATATGGCGTCTTAGACCTAATAACTGTCATGTCATCATCAGTCCAGTGATAACTGAACTTTAAATAATACAACTTCTACCATATATCCCCTAAAGATATTTGGTGCCTAATCCAGCATTCTAATATCATGGATAAGTGGGGGTAAATTTAGGGGCATAGTGTTTTTTTCCATATGACAAATCTGCATTTGTCTATATCTTGATTATAAGAATAATTACTCCATGTCAATTTTGTGTGTTCTTTTATATTACCTTTATTAGTAAGTCAGTGTTAGAATGAAGATTTAATGTAGGCATTTACACATTGTCTAAATTTCTTTAAAAAATACCAGGCCCCTGAACTCTATGGAACACAGTACAAGCACAGTAGCAAAGTGTGCTGGATACTGAAAATTTAGTAAGTGGCTATACTATCTGTCCTCAATCCAGTGAAAAATAGTTCTTCACTTTCTATGCCATCCAACAGAATTCATAGTCCATACCAGTGTTCTACCCAGCCCCTTTAAGCCGGGCGCACCACTCAGCACTTTTTTAGTTGCCACCCAGCTGTTTCTGGTGGTTACTGAAAAGTTGGGTGACAAAACAGGGACCATCACCCACATACAGCTTCTTCCCGCTTGGCTTAAACATTTTTCTGGGAGACTGCTGCTCCATACTGAGGTAAAGTATGAGCTCTATAGAAAAAGAAAACATGCAGATTTGGCTCAAAATATTTAAAAAAACAGCCCTACAGTTTCAGTAGCGATATCTTTTTTGAATCAGGGACAGGTTAAACCACAATTAAAATTTTTTTTTTTTTTTAAATTGTCAGGTCATACAGGTCAGTTTGTTTTATTGCTGAAAAGACAACTTTTTTTTTTTTCAGGTGTAGTTTGCTTTAAGTGTATCTGCGCAAAATACATAACTGACAAATTAATATCTGTCTCCCAATTCAAAACATTTCAGCAAAGCAGGGAAAAGGCAATATGCACATTCACATTATTAAATAGAAAAAAAAAATCAAGCTGACCTGACCAAGTCCAGGCATACCACCCCCAAGTCTTAGCAGTCGGTCCATATTCCTGCAAAAGAGAGAACGTAAAACTGATCAGTCAATTCTCATCTACTCACCTTCAATCACTCAGTAGGCCGAAAATATTGGTGGTAATTACAACACAACATCAGTCTTCCTGTTAATTAACGCCACATATTAATGCAAGAAGCTGTCTCCTGCACTAATTGACAGTATTTGCTTCTTTAGATTTACGTACCAGAAGTAAAAAAAAATAAGTTGTTTTTAAGATACAATCCTTTTGCACAAGGTAGGTTTTATTCTAGGCACAGCAGGAATAGGTTTGGATACACATCTGATTTTGTTACAATACAGTAACTATTTTTCCTTTTTACAGAATATTTAAAAATTATCATCTTCATTAGTACACCCTCCACTAATTAATGTACGCCTTGTCACTTTCTATCAAAACGGTGACTAAACGAGAAGAGAACACAACGCAAATTGATAAGTTTTGTCATTTGGGCATTTTCTTTGTTCCAGTTGAATAAAAGTTTTAAAAAAAGAACAGAGAGGTAAAACAATTGAACACGAACAGCTAACTGCACACAAAAAAATAGTAATACATAGCTTTTGTAACAACTATATATAGAAAAAAAACAAAGCTGTCAAAACCCTAAGCAGGCCAATTTCAAATGATATATCTGGTGAAATAGTCCTTTGGCAATATTTTTGCTGGGAGCCTAAAAGACTTGTATTCCTATTTCTAAAAGTTTATTAAAAGGAGCCGTTGAACCACAAATTATGGCTAATTAAAGGAACTCCAGTCTCTAATGCTAGAGATATTTATGTCACTAAATACATTTTTTTCCATTTCTGAAATTGGGATAATTGATAAAGTAGATACACTGCAAAAGTGCGGTTATCCTCTTATTATGGGCACCCGCAGAGAAAACTACAGGGGGTGAATACAAGACCGGTGCACAAGGGCCGAGCAGCACTGACTGGTCCTTTTTACAGGAAGTTCCTGCGCACAGGCAAAGTACAAGACTTTTTTCATGCTTAGTTTACTTTACAGATCTGGGAACAAAGAAAAAAAACAAGTAAGAATACACATGCTTCTTGTCCTGACATTCTTTTAGTCTGGATTTTAGCATATTAGCAATTCAATTTCTATGAAATTACCAAGGAAAAAAAAAAGAAAAGAAAAATCAATCATTGAAGAGACACAGCACCTGGAGGATATTTCCAATTCAACCTATTGTATATTTTATGCAAATTATTAACCAAATAACTGATTAAAAAATTGCCCCAGTCAACCAAAAAAGTTGTATTTTAACAAATGAGAGGAGCAAAAAGCTTTAAGATAAGGCTATAAGGATAACATTTTGTGATTCTTATTTTTAAAGAAGACATATGCTTCTGAATAAAAAAAGCCTTTTATTTGCATGGAAGGCATCCAACATCTATGTCTACCACTCCACTGGAAGAATGCAGTGTAGTCTGACATTAAACGGAAGAATGACAACTGATTACATCTTATCAGCAAGACTTTTCAAGGATGCCGCGTGTCACAACAAGCAAGGGAAAATCTTTTGTGGTTTTAAAGGACAACTAAACCTAAAGCTGCATACACACGTGTAATTATTGTCGTTGGAAAGGATCTTTCACAATCCTTTCCAACGACTAAGGACTGCACGAAGCTGTACATACAGCACCATTCTGCTCTATGGAGAGGGAAGGGGGAGAACAACGAAGCGGCACCCTGTTGCACGCTCTCCTCCTTTGTTTGCATTAGAATTGTTCGTTGTCCATCGTCTGTGGATCCGCTAGCACCGTCGTTCGGACGATGGGCAACGGGGACTGTAAACACACCAGATTCTTGTCTGATATCAGCCCTGAGCCGATTATCGAGCGAGAACCATTGGGCGTGTGTATGTAGCTTAAGAACCCCAATATTCCATAAATTGCAATCTTTAGATGTGGTTGCTGCATTAGTTTCCTATTTTTCATATGGATGGATGAATTACTAAAGTTTATTGTCACTAGATCGCATGCAGACAAAAGTTATGGCTGAACTCAAGCACAAACAAAAATCCCTCTTTTTCATGTACAGTTATGTTAAAAATGTTATTTTGCATAGGGTACCAGCAACAAATGCCTGAAGGGTAAGAAGGACCGGGTTTGGATGGCTGTATGGCCAATTACTGGGATGCCATGTAGCCAAGTTTATCACCCAGCTGTACCAACAACAAATAGCGATAAAAGTAACAGATATAGACTCCCTAGATCGAGACATAATCCTACTCCTGTATTACATTATTAAGACCTCATCTGCAATATGTTTATGGAACCAGTTTATTCTCACTGAGAATGCAGAAAAAAGAGAGATTATTGGATCTGAATCTATTTCGTGTTATGGGGTATATGATCACTATGTATAAATATATAAATGGCTGATATAGAACACTTACTGGAAAGTTTTCATTTTAAGGTCACTGCAATGGACAAAGGGCACTCGTCATCACCAGGGAGAAGAGCTTCAGCCACCAAATACAGAAAGGTGTTTTTACAGTTAGGGTGGTGATAAAGTTTTATAAACTTCCTCAGGATACAGTTCTGGCTAACTGTGTAGATTGTGTTAAAGCAAAAATGCTGGATGTATTCCTAAATGTACAGAATATAACTGACTATTACCATTCACAAGTAATTACACCAACCAAGGTTGATCCAATTGCCTTAAAGGATCAGAAGTATTTTTACCTTGTTTGAATTCATGACAATGTCCTTCCCAGAATTTGTTTTAAGCTATGTCGGAAAAAGCTGTGGGTGGTCAAAAAGTGGTAACACATGATAAATTTAGTGTTCCCCGTTGTGGTTGCCATAGAAATCTATTAATTCTTAAAATTCTGTCAGCTTTCTATACTTAGTATGCACCATTTATCCATTGTCCTTGTGACCTGACTTTTCTGAAAACAGCTGGGTGGTAATGAAAAGTGCCGGGTACTACACCTGGGGAGAACATTGCATGTAATACTTTGAAAGAAGGGAAAGGAAGTGGTTAAAAAACTAATGCAATTCTTAAATGAGAGTCCACAAGGCAAAAATATTGGTCTTGGTAGGATCAGGTAATTGGGTTGGTATTTACCGGCTTTATAAATATAAATAATAAAAGTGCCATGACAGATATAAGGAAGCGGCATGATATAAGTAAACAGCAGACAACCAGGGATGAGACTGTCTAGATCAGTATTTCTCAACTAGGGTACCTTGAGCAATTTGTGACTCAGGTTAATTTAGGGGACACCAATGGTCTTTTTGGCCATCAGTAAGGATAGCATTCTTCCCACTGACCATCACACTAATATACTTTGAGCCGTAGATCTAATTATAGCAAACGTTCCCATAACACCTGAATATTTTTTCAAAGGGCTCTTCCACGTTAAAAGAAACACTGGTCTACATAGTAAAATAGAACGGTAAGGAGCGGAGAAAGATTAGATTGTCATCTGCATAGAGGTTGCCTGGAACCTTAAAGAACAAACCCATTGTCCCAGGCTATGAGTATTGATAGAAAAATGAATCTTGTGTACCCAATAGACAGAGCTGGGAGTACATTCTCAGCAAGATTATGAACCCTACAAGCCATGGATATAGCCATGCCTTGACTTAGTCAGCCTTGACAGTGCTATGGGCAGAAGACTGAAATAAGCATACTATTTTTATCCTAAATGCATTTTTTATCATTCTCTTTTTCCCCGCAGCTTTGAGTGGGGTCAAATGTAACAAGCAAACATTGCTTTAGATGCAAGGTCTACAACAACCTGTACACCTAAGTGTTTAACAAGAACATACAGCTGTCACTGAAAAAAAAGGGAAATTATTAACTTCTAAAGACGACAAAACATGTACTGGAAAAAAGCCAATACCAGCTTGTTTGGGTAATTTGAAGAAAAACATAGTTCTGAAGCATTTTTAGATTTTAATTAGGAATAATCATAAAACTGTTTGATAAGAAATGAAAAACACCTATGAACAGAATGGAAATATATTATTGTACTCATATGACAAGCCCTGGCCTCGTTCTTCATACTGGATATCTTAGTATCCAAAGCAGGAACATAACACTTTCATAAATCTAATTCTTTGGCTTTATTGTTTGAACAGTCTCCATGCACTTTAGATTGAACAACTGGTGGTGATCAGACAGGTTTTTACTGCAGTGACCAGCTGATATGCCTTCAGCAGTAATTGTTTTAACCCAATTGTCACTCAGCTCAGAATTTTTTGCTGCGAACACACAGCAATTCCTGCTTCCCTTGCACATGCCAGAAATGAATAAACTCCTGAGCGCCTATGTGGGAGTTGCATCATTACAGCACATTAAAATGGCCAAAGGGAAGAGAAGAAGGATGAAGATAGGAGCACTCTGTGACAGAACAGGAACAGGTGAATATATCACGTTTAGTTCTGCTTTAACGTTACAATAAATGCAAGCCTAGTCACTTTCATTAGGATGTTGAACTTATTCTCCTCAAGAAAAATACCAGACATAGTCTTTGAGCAGTGGACACTTCACAGTGTGCATCAGAAGTTGCAGTAAGCCAGATAGAGCTGTCTCAGTCACAAGATGGAATACATCTGGTACCATCTAACCCTTTCCTACCCAACTATTCCTGACCAGCCCCCCTCATTGGAATTTAGCGCTTTAACCTCCTGGGCAGGTCATTTAAGTCTAGATTTATATGTATAAAAGTGGTACACTGTCTTTCATGAAAATTTATTTTCCATTGAAGGCCTGTAATTCTTAGGCATAACTCGCTGACATGTCCAATATTTAACAAATTTAATAATAACTTTAAATAAAAAACAAAAAAAAACAAGGGTGCATAAATAAGTCAAAAATACTGAAACCTGTATCATTACTGTACAGTAGCATATATAATAAATAATATAATATATAATATAATGATTACTTTGTATTGGATTCAATACAGTTATTTTGTTCTGAATCCAATACAACATAATTTGAAATTCCTGCCACAGACCAACATCACCGGGAACTGGCATGTCGGCACAATTTCCAGGGGACTGATCGGAGGAAGTGGAAGCGGCCAAAGGATGGGAACGGACACTGGAGGATGCCGGCGGGACCAGGTAAGTCTTTATTAATTATTTTATTAGCTAGCCCGAGTGTGGCTCTGGGTTACCAGTATTAGCTGTTGTTTTTTACCTCGAGCCACACTCTGGGTTATCGCTCAGAAGGTTAATCATGGACGCCGGAAAGAAAAATGAACTATCAAAAGAACCCATCATGTTCTCTTACTGCAAGAAATTATAAAGGTATTCCTTCAGCTTGGAGAATGTAGGTCAGGGCTGTTATCCTTTGCAGCACCATCTAAAACAGCAACCCTCAAATCACTGACTAAATATTGTCTTTTCCTGGCCCCTGCATGACCTTTATGTATGGGGTACTACTCCTCTTCCCTGTGACGCCAACTGTGGGGCACTATTCTTTCTCCTCCCTGGGAAGCCAACAGCGGGGCACTATTCTTCCTCCTCCCTGCGAGGACAACAATGGGGCCATAGCTTTCTTCCTCTCTGGAAAGCCAACGGCGGGGCACTGTTCTTTCTTCTCTCCAGGAAACCAATGATGGGGCACTAGTCTTCCTCCTCCATGGGAAGCTAATGACAGGGCCATATTATTCCTCCTCCCCACGTCGCCAACAATGGGGCCATACTACCTGGAAAGCCAATGCAGGGTATATTCTTCTTCCCCCTAGAACGCCAACAACAGGCATTATTTCTCCCTCTCCCCAGGAAGCCAATGGTGGGGCTCTATTCTTCTTCCCCCCACAACGCAAACGATGAGGCACTATTCTTCCCTCTCCCCAGGAAGCCAACAGTGGGGTTCTATTCTTCTTCCCCCCCACAACGCCAACGATGGGGCACTATTCTTCTTCCCCCCCACAACGCCAACGATGGGGCACTATTCTTCTTCCCCCCCA
>NC_092864.1:43042779-43052266 GCF_032062135.1 Pyxicephalus adspersus | reverse complement strand
TCCCCCCCACAACGCCAACGATGGGGCACTATTCTTCTTCCCCCCCACAACGCCAACGATGGGGCACTATTCTTCTTCCCCCCCACAACGCCAACAGTGGGGCTCTATTCTTCTTCCCCCCACAACCCCAACAGGGGGGCTCTATTCTTCTTCCCCCCACAACCCCAACAGTGGGGCTCTATTCTTCTTCCCCCCACAACGCCAACAGTGGGGGTCTATTCTTCTTCCTCCCCCCCACAACGCCAACAGTGGGGGTCTATTCTTCTTCCTCCCCCCCACAAGGCCAACGGTGGGGCACTATTCTTCTTCCCCCCCACAACGCCAACAGTGGGGCTCTATTCTTCTTCCCCCCACAATGCCAAAGGTGGGGCACTATTCTTCCCTCTCCCCAGGAAGCCAACAGTGGGGCTCTATTCTTATTCCCCCCCACAACACCAACAGTGGGGCTCTATTCTTCTTCCCCCCCACAATGCCAACAGTGGGGCACTATTCTTCTTCCACCCCCACAACGCCAACAGTGGGGCTCTATTCTTCTTCCCCCCCACAATGCCAACAGTGGGGCTCTATTCTTCTTCCCCCCCACAACGCCAACGGTGGGGCACTATTCTTCCCCCCACAACGCCAACGATGGGGCACTATTCTTTCTCCCTGTGAAGGGCTTTATTCTTCCTCTTCCCTGCGATGACAACGATGGGGCAATATTCTTCCTCACTGTGAAACCAAAAATTGGGCACTATTCCTCCTTCTACCATCATTTACACTATACCTTCTCACCCGACAAGGCACCAAAGAGGAACTATGCCTCCACTGCCTGCCAACTAGGTGACACCATTCCTCACAGTGACACAGATACAACACAATGCCTCCCACTGATGATAATGTCAGGACATAACTCCTACAATATGACACCATCCCTACCACTAATGACAAGATGCCATTTCTTCCACCAATGGTAACCTCCCATCATCCTGCAGTCACCGGATGGGAAGAAACAAAGCAGCCGGCCCTGACATTCAGTAAGCTCCTGATGGAAAGCGAAGCAGATTCCATACCTGAATATTGCAGTCCTGCATAATAATCGCAGAATCATGACACATTACCATAGCAGATGATCCCAGCAGAGGGGCTCTGGATATTTATTCTCAATGCACAAATACTTTTTCTTTAAGAGAAATGTCTATAAAAGTGACAGGTCCTCTTTATACGATGAGTTTGCACTCCTAAAAGATCCCGGGCCTCCCCTCATCACATAGTGAATCTACACTGTACAACACCGCTCAGTTTCTCATCAGTAACTAAACAGAGCTGCGGTTCCTTAGCTCTAGACATGAAGCATACACAACTAATCTAGCCCTAGGCTTCGGCGACGGCCTAGTCACCCCTCAGTCTCTCTTCCTACCGTAAGCCGCGGTAGTCAAGGCGGACCCCAATATACAATAGTGTCTGCCGCCCTGGACTCACCTTCTACTGAAGCGTCTATCTAAACCCTTCTGACCAAATCAAAACCTTTAGCCGGCCTCCGCAGTGAATCAGCCGGATTTCATTCAAAGAAATGTGAATAAAGCACTTCCGGGTCAAACGTGACGTCGTGACTATTTCGCTTCTGCTTACCAATAGGGAGACGCGCAAGGTAGCGAGGACTCTACGTTCTATCGTGCGTGGGTGACGCGTGACCCACTGTAAGCACTAGAGTGCAAAGGAAATGCTTAGTCACTGTCTCCAATATAGGAGCCATCTTGGAGAAGTTATTTTGACGTCTACATCATAGTGATTGTGCCAAAAACACAAAGTGTATAATAGGCCTGTGTGCTAAAACAAAACATGTTATAGAGGGTCTTAATCAAAAATTTAACTTTTATCAGAGAATCAGGGATTGTTACTTTTTTAGAACTATTTGTAGAACTGCTCAGGACCAGATATTCTAGCTGATAATAAATTCATCCAATGCAGTATTATTATAATAATATCATTATTATTCTTATTAATAATAATATTATTATTATTATTATTATAAATAATAATAATTAACAGGATTTATATAGCACCAACATATTACGCAGTGTTGTACAATAAATAGGGGTTGGAAATGACAGACAAATACAGACAGTGACACAGGAAGAGAGGACCCTGCCCCGAAGAGCTTACAGTCTAAGAATGATACATTAAAATACGTTTTCTTTTTATTTGCTCATCCAAAACTAATAAAGCATTTTTGTTGAAGTAAAGAATATTTACCGAATGGTTGGTTTTTGCATTGCTTTTTTTTTTTAACCTATAAAGCTAATAATATTTTAAATAGTGATAACCCCTGCACTCACATTCTTGTGATTTGACTTTTATTAGAGGCTACCCATCATAGTGCTAGACCAATAATGAATCACATGATGCATGTGGAAAGGCCAAATGCATTAATGGTTCAGACCAGGGGTGTCAAACTCAATATATAGTGGGACAAAATTAAAATTTAGACAAAGTTGCAGGCCAAACTTGAAACAAATAGCACCGCTATTACAATTCCCTGCTTCAAGAAAACAGTCCAGTGCGGGGCATAGGCAGCGAGGCCGCTGATCTATAAACGCGAGTGATGACGCTACTACAATTCCCGACATTACTTGCGTCTATAAACCAATCCAATGCGGGCCACACAAAGGCAGAGAAGCTGGCTGTCTATAGACGTGAGTGATGCAGCAGGAGGCCAGCTGCAAATCATATTTAAGATTGCTTTTGGGGCAAAAAAAAAGGATGTAGCGGGCCAGAGTTTGACACCCCTGGTCTAGACTGATTTGGTATTGGTATACCATAACACCTTAGGTTACTTTTAGGGCACTTCTAAAGAAAACTGCTACTGCTAAATAAATATAGCAGATTTAGCAACTTCCTTGCAGGTACAATTCTGTTTTTTGATTTCTAGGTATGATTGCATTTGTACAAGTTCACTTTGATTAAACCAGAGTGTATTCGATTCCACTTTTGGGTCAATTGCTATGAAAAGATTGCGTAAAAGGTTTCATTAACCATTTTAGGTAAATCTACAGATAAAGCGATACAGGCTTTAGTAACAAGAGACAAATAAAGTAAAATTGGCTAACATTCTGGCCTTTGCAGCGCTAGGTCTCAGGTTCAAATCTCGGCCAAGACACCTGCAAGGAGCTTGTATGTTTTCCCTGTGTTAGCGTGGGTTTCCTCCAGACATTTTAAAATTCCTACCACACCCCAAAAATATGCATTTAGATTAATAAACTTCTCCCCAAATTTACCCTTAGAGTGTAAGCCGTCCAAGGGACAGTTAGTGGACTTTGTAAAGCACTGCACAATATGTTGGCACTATATAAATACAAATAAATAAATAAATGGTTAAAAAAGTGTTTTTTTTATTGTAGAATTACGTTAGAATTAGGACTTACATCTGCAGAGACACTTATTACAGTACTGTACAACTACATAAAACAATAAAATCATTCTGTAAATTTTCATCACTTCCACGTACAATTTTAGCAGTAGGTCCGTGTGTTTTAATAGTTCTCCACCAGGGAATGTCAGATTCACTGCTTTATAAATAGACTTTGAATTTCCCATCGTGTACAGTTCATTGAAACAGTAGAATTAGGACTTTTTCGGGTAGAATAGTGGTAAAAACAAGACTAGTAACCTCAGGGACATGTCTTTCAGGACAACAGAATTCACTCACTTACATATGTAGGACCTCATTTCTTGCTATGGGCATGACTTTGGGAAAACATAACCTTCTGATTGGCTGAAATACTCTCAATGGGTATTTTCCTAAAATTAAACTTGCAAAAAAAAAAAAAGTTAGATTATCCCAATTTTTTGTAGCAAATTCAGTTTAATGCAACATGACCTTAAGGTGAAATATTTCATGCTCAGCCCTAATGACCATCACTGTGTTTGCAGTATTAAGCTTCCAGGAAAGTATTAGAAGAGTGACACAATGTTTTTGGTTTCCTAGAGCAGTCATCAGATGCTTTCAAAAACATTACCTCTAATCCCTCAACAGAAAACAAACATATTCCAGGCCAGAGCTGGGCGACATATCCTAACAAAATGTTGATGTTTTTGATGTACTGGTACAGCCACAGAAAAATTGTAGGCTATTAAGGGAAAATCTGTTGATTTTTTTTTTTTCACTGGTATTTTGTGAGCGTGTAATTCAGTTCCCTCTCACTGCTATGTTTCAGCTCCCATCTGTTTATGTTTGCTTATGTTAGGATGACTATTCCTCATGCTATGTGTCCATTTCTTTTCCAGTTTTACAGCTGTCTGTCTGTCTCTTTGCCATTTCTTTTCTTAGCACAAGTGATCAGCAGCAATATTAGTCACTGTATGATACAGGTAAGTTTTAGGGCTTTTTTGTCCAAATAAATAAAATGTTATGACAAACCTTGTTTTTTTCTTTATTAACAGTATATAAGAGGATAGTAACCTTACTTTGATGCGTTCACTGCAGGTTTGCTATGAAGTCTGAAAAAAGTGCAAGTATGATATTTTCTTGTGTTACTAAAGAGACTTGAGAGAGGGAAACTAATCTGGCACATAATTTTCTCTTTATTTATGCAGTTTAGTGTTGGTCACTGAGAATAAAAAGGGTTTTGTGGAACTGGGAAAGAGTGGGGATTGGCAACTAAGTTATTAGGGTCTGTTTATGATGCAGTGAATCTGACATTGAAACATTCCTTGAATCTTCCAGGTCCATATGTTTAATGGCAGTAATTAATTCTCCGCCAGGGAATGTTTCAGGGAATGTCAGATTCACTGCTTTATATATAGGGCCCTAAGAGTCATAGAAAGGGGGGGTCATCTTCTTTAAATACATAAGTGGTCCAGTTGAGTTTCTTTCTGTACTAGGTATTGTCTATTGTTCAGCACCATTGAAGATGATGACGCTATGTATATAATGAATAATAATATAAAAAAATCATAATAATAGTTACCATGTAAACTTGTCATAACAAATGACAAAGGTGGCACTATTTCCACTTAAACATGATTTAAACTTTTATGTTAACGTTTCTTTAAAAAAAGAACCCATAAAAAAATATAATTTCACAGGAGTTAGTTCTAGCCACTCTATAGATTACTTATAACAAAATTTGTATGTGTTTCATAATGCATAGAATGTGACTGGCTTTTATTAGTTAAGAAACAGCCCGCTAGATTTCAAAGGGTTATCAGTTTCCCTTTCTCTTCTATGATGGAGAAAATTGTCCCATGTTTTTGTTTAATTATTATCATTATTATTACTATTGTTATTCCTTTGGATTCTTATAGGTTTTATGCTCGGAGGATGCAGATGAATATGTCTACAACTATATTGTATAATTAATATTAATATTTTTAATTAAAGAATAAATAATTTAAATGAATAAATAAATTAATATTTTTCATGTGGGTGGCATGGCTCATACTTTTTTTTACAGTTTTTGAGCTGGAATCCCAGGAGGCAGGAAAGACCCATCACAGAGAAGTATCCAGCAAGGCATTAAAGGTTTAGATTGTCAGTAGCCAATTTGGGGCCATAGAGAATTCTTATAACAGTATATTCCTACAGGTTATTTTCACAGGAATGTTGCCTAATTTGCCGCTTTGTGTAAACTATATAGGAATACATCGTAAACAATTGTCTGGAAGACTTAGTCTCACAGCTGTCCTATTGGATAGGGCATGGGCAGACATGACTTTACTACATATGGGTTCTTAGGGGTCCTCAAGGAAGACCATACAATTACATATGAGTTCTTCCTGTTCTGATCATGACATTGCTTTGTAGCATTTAATTTATATCAGGCAGCCACCTCCCTAATCAGCACTGTCTGAAATATACAGAATGCCTCCCCTTCTTCCTGTTGACACCTTTTGGCCTGGAACTAGAATTGAGTGTTTTCATATTGCACATATTACAAACCATGAAACCCTATCATAAACCATGGGAGGGTGCAGGGTATAGTGAAGGCTACTGGCCATCTGCATCTATCTATTTATGTATATAGCCATCTGTGTATATATACACAATAATCAGTATTTGCAGATTTTTTTTCTCTTTGTTGTTCCTTAGTACTGCTGAACTCCTGCAGCCTCTTAAAGCCTTTGTGCACTCAGAAAGCTGGAGTATGGCATATCTCTGGACCAGTGTTTCAGTTTTAAATATGTTTTATTGAATATTACTAGATATTTATAATCATAACATATTACTTCTCCAAAATGTTTAAAAACATCTTTTACATAGATCATATGAATATAAACATTTATTTAAAAAGATATTGGTAAAAATTACAAATGATCAATAAGCAGTAAACAAAATGTATGCATGTTGTATATTTATTGCTGATATACATTCTGATACAGGTTTGGGTCTCTAAAGGTGACATAGCGGACTATATCTGCATATTGCATGTTGAATTGGACAGTCTTTCTTGAAAGCCCATCTTGCAACACAGTAGAATTAAACACTGACTTTCTTTAACAGAAACTTTCATAGCAGGGTTGCTAATTCTTATTTTAAATAAAGCAGCAGATTAAAAAATCTTGATATCATATTTAAACGTACACCTCTAAGTTGTAAGTAGTAGTAGGTTATAAATGGCAGAATATTTTATTGCTGAAGATGGCAGTTGGAATAAGATCATCTTTACCTTCTCTGACCTTTTAATAAATGTTTCTCAATCAATTTATTGTGGAGTAACCCATAAAATAATTGTCAGGCCTTCAGGGAACCCCTTCTATAATTACTATATCCACAGATCACAGTACATTAGCATGGTGATCAGGAGGAAGAATACTTCTTACATTTCTGGCCACTGGGAAGAATGTCACCCTTACAGATAGTAAAAAGATAATTGGTGTTAGGTAAACTGAGAGACACAATTTGCTCTTTGTTCAAAGAATTCCTTGCAACCTCTGTAGAAATCTTAGGGTACCACATTGAGAAACACTGATTTACGTAGTCTGTGTGTCTGTCCCCAGCCAATCAACATGCCTTGATCCAACATTTCGTGGCACACCTTTGTTGTGTTCCCTGCCTAAGGCTATCTGTTTATTCCGAACTGCAGCTACGTGTAAATTGTGGGTCTTTCCAAAGCTTGCCCATCACATCCCATATCTTGCATATTCCTATTGGCCAGTGATGCCACTGATCAAGTAATGATCCTATAAGCAGCTAGCGTGCTTAGGCACTACTAAAAAGAGTCAGAGCTTTGCAGATTAGAATTGTCCAGTGTTCAGGCATTGTTTTGACGATTTCAGTAATGGGCAGGGACTTCTAGGTGATGGCACAGTTTACATCTTTTTTTTTTTTTTTACAGTACACCAATCTCACCAATAAATTTTAAAATATGTCAGTATTAAATTGGCAAATTATAGTACATGAATAAAAGGCATAAAAATATGCCGGCCTTACAGCCCTCTTACTTATCCCAAAAAAGTGCTCAGTTTTGACCTCCTATTTTTACTTCTTCTATGAGACCAGGGCATGGGTGGAATCATGACACCCTTGGCACACAGGAAGTGGGTCACAATAATGGGTGTTGATGGATCAGGGAGTCTTGTAAAGGACAGTGCCAAGGTTTATGCAAAGGCTGTAGCTTCTTTTTATTTGATTTCCAAAAGAGGCTTGGGTTGAGTGCACATTTGTTAACCAAATTGGACTGGGGCTTTAAACATACTTTAGGGGAATGATACATGCTCCTGCATTTCTGTGGTTAACCAATCCTCTCCATGTGTGGGTGCCAAATAGGGAGCTCATATTTTAAAATGCTCATATATAATCAGCCCCCCAAAAAACTTGTGTGTACTTCCCAACGTAGAGTTTAGTTTAAACAAATATGCACTTAACAGGAAAGCTAAACTGCTAGCTTTGATCCTTGTTAGGAGAAAGCAAGAATATTTCTTTGCAGGGACCTTTATATAGCTAGGCTTACAGATGGTTTTTCTGCAGATACAACATGCCTTTACACAGCTTTACAAAAATAACACAGTGTGACATATGAGAGTATTTTTTCCATCATATCCTTCCAAACGGTTCTCCAGTGTTTTTTTGTTTTTTCAAAATATAACACCACTTTACTATACATTTTAGTAAAAATTATTACAATAATATTAACAAAAAAAAGGTTTGCATTGAATATTTTTTTTCCTTCTTCATCATTATGTAGGCGGTTTTATCCAGTTAATTACCTCTTCTTCTGCAGTCACATGTCCTCTTCTAACTACAGATGCTCTTGACTGTTTATGCCTAATTGTATGTAATGTTGCTTTTAATTAGACACATGCCATCTGAAAAATACCTGTGCAGGAAAGTTATATGTTCTAAGTATCATTTCTCTGGTAATTATATAAAGCCAGCAGCGGGATTGCTGACAATATATATGAATCAATATGCTTCAAAATAATCCCTTTGTTCCTATGGCAGTAAGCATGCAGCAGTTTTTCTTTTCTTTTTTTTTTTTTTATAATATTCCAGTCGATTAGTTAATTGCTTTAAATTAGAGGGGGTAATATTGCTCTCTATTTTGTTTTTCTATATTGTTTATTAAATTAATTTACCGAAGTCATTAAATTAATGTTAGGAGTTTGCAGTGGCAAATTGTACTGGTAAGTTTATACTTGGAGAACCGAAGGTTACTGCAATGTGCTTTTAGGAGTGAACAGCTGTCCTCTATATAAAGTTTCATTAAACAAGTGATTTGTTTTTTTGTTGATTATTCTAATTATGAAAATGCAAAAAGAAAAGTTTGAAGATGAAGTTTTAGCTGCCTATAGTTTGCTTTTTCTTGACACCACTTAACAATCATGCTAAGAACATTTTTTAATAAAACCTTTCCTTTTTTATGACATATTTTAGTCTCAGTGACATCATCACTGGACCTCTCTTTGCATTGCAGGGAGTTCATGGCTGGTCAGAGGCTGTACATTGCAGTCCCAGCCTTAACACTTTTTTCCGGATCCCTGATGCAAGCAAAGGGCTGGTTCTTGGAACAAGTTATCATAATATCAATTTGCCTTGGTGGCTGGATGTCCATGCGGAGGAGTGAGTATTCTCATTTGCAAGCAGATTATCATAGGTAACATCCATATGTGATGAAAATCATCATCTGTGTATTTAGGATTTTTAATGTCATCTATTAATAATCAATAGAAACATCTCCATTGTTTCTAATGGTTAACCACAGATGCCATTAAAAATCCCAAACACAGATGTCCAATGATATCCAATTTAATTTTTAACTATCCACAATTTATAAGATTGGCATTCTTCTGGTATGCATGAATGTGAACATCCTACAACTGTCCACATGTGATGCTGAGCCTCTATGACTGAAAAATACTGAAAGCCCAACATGAAAAGTAAGGCTGTGGAGGAAGATACTAGATAATTCTGTGGCAGGGTGCCGCCATCTTCCTTCTTCTTTTCTTCCTGAAGACAATCTTCAGCAACCTGCATTTGCCATTCCAGGATGACTTACCTCCTGCACAG
>NC_092864.1:43035687-43042284 GCF_032062135.1 Pyxicephalus adspersus | reverse complement strand
AAATGTGACATGTATTCAAAAATCAGTTCAAAATAGGATGTGTATTGTGATATTTGTACAAAAACATACTTTCATACAATATTGTGCATACAAGTTAAGTGACAAAAAGGTGTGAAGCGTGATTGTCTGTGTGCTGACGCGTTTTGCCCTGTTTGGCTTCTTCAGCTCAAAGTGAGATAGGAGAGTGTGAATATTCCATTTTGGTGCTTCAGTGGAGCATTATATGTTCCAGTAGGGCCATACCTCCAGGTCTTAGATTGCATATTAGTAACCAACTGGTGGCTTGTGGTGCAAAGTTGGTTCTATATTTTGCTTGTAACAGCATCAAAAAACCCCTCCTTGCTGTTCATTCTGTTGTGCTGAGTCTTCACCTGAATGCAACAATCACTGCATCCTTTTGAGTTTCCAACCCAGTAATCCAACTGGGTGATAATCTCAAGCAGTCTTTCTTGACCTTTTTTCATGGGGGGACCCTTGAAATAATTTTCAGATCTTCATGGAACCCCTACTACAATTACTACATCCACAGCTAACAGTGCATTAGCATTCTGGTCAGTTGGAAGAGTACCTTACAGATAGCCAAAAAGATAATTGGTTTCACTTAAACTGAATGGTCATTGCTCAAGGAGACCCTAGCAACCTCTGAAGGAACCCCAGTTGAGAAACACTGATTTAAAGTATTGCAGACCCCTTTGATACATGACCAGATAAGACATGGCTATAATGTTCACAAACTTATAAATTAGCTCTGAATTTAAAATATTGAAAGTATCATGCTGTGTGTTTTCATATAACTTTTAGGAGTTTTTTTTATTGTATTAAAGTTTATCTGATCCTAAAATAAACAGTTGAATATACTGTAGCTTACCCATCCTTTTGTGTGGTGACTACCGTATATATGTTTTCTTTGAAAAGCTTATTTCCCAATGGGGGATCACCATCGTCACCCTAGGAATGCTCTACAGAACAGTTCCTCATCTTAAAACATAGAGTGAGGTGAATAGCTTTTTTTTATAGATATTTGTATACTTATAGAGATAGTCTTGATAGGTCTTATATTACAGTTTGAGAAAACATTACAGAAGGCACAAGATAGTAGTGCTTTATTCAAAGAAATACCATTGAAAACACACACAAATGATAGAGAATTCTTTATATTTCGGGCAGCACGTGGCTCAGTGGTTAGCATTTTTTGCCTTTGCAGCGCTAGGTCCCAGGTTGGAATCCCGGCCAGGGCACTATCTGCATGGAGTTTGCAGGTTCTCCCCGTGTCTGCGTGTGTTTTCCCTGGGAACTCTGGTTTCCTCCCACATCCCAAAAACATGCAGTTAGGTTAATTGGCTTCCCCCCAAAATTGACCATAGACTACATTAATGACATGACTATGGTAGGGACATTAGATTGTGAGCCCCTTTGAAGGACAGTTAGTGTCACGACTATGAACTTTTTACAGCACTGTGTAATATGTTAACGCTATATAAATACTGTGTAATAATAATATTTCAACCATATTAAAACAAATAGCCTAGGTGGTCAGAAAAGGTGCACCAGGTAAAATGCCCAATTCTAAGAGACATGGGCCTTTCCACCACCTCTGGTGTTCCAAGAAAAATGTAGGGGTTTAATAGCTGCTGCATTAAAAAAATGCACAGGTTTTTTTCCTGTCTCATTTGACTAGCTTAAAACGTCCTTATGTCCCACTCTGGGCCTTAGAGTTTCCCTGTGGGCCAAATCTTGCATACCGTTCCCTCCTGCTCTCCCCTCACTCCCCCAGTATGGTTTTTGACTTTGCCTCTTTCCCCTTTATTTTACATCTTATACTCCTATGTTCTGCTTTAGGTCTATATCCTTAATTTAGTTTATTCTTGCATTGCTCACTTGACTGCATATTTTATGCACTATAATATCTGCTCTACTGAGTTTTGACCCATATGATTTTTTTGGGTTGGTAAATGTCACTTTCCAAATGTGTGTGTGTGTGTGTGTGTGTGTGTGTGTGTGTGTGTTCAAGAAAATTGGCTTTGGAGAAATAAGCAGCTACGAGTGACCACTAACCTCAAATAACCACAATATAAAAAAAAAATAATTACCCCCACATCTCCAGAAGCTCCCTTCTTGGGCCTGTGATTATCCATAAAACACCATAAATGTAAAATTTCCAAGTTAGGTCAAACTGATCGCATTTAAAATGCAAATTGAAATTTTTATTGGTTTTACAGGTTTGGCAGGTTGTTTGTTGAAAAGAATTTATTGTATGCCACCAGCTACTAATCAGAACATCAGAATTTCCTGCACATGTTGAAAAGGGATTGAACCAGTGAAATTTATAGAAGCAGGGTTGGACCTTGGTGTATCTTGCACGCTACACTTTTGCAAAGTAATGCAGCTTGACCCATTTACTGTATATCTAAACTGCTTTTCCCTACAAGACAACTATAATGCAAACAAATGTATACCAAGTTGGAGTACATCAAAACTAAGTATAAGGCAAAGAAGCAACCCAAACTCATTCAGCACATTTATTTTTTCTTGAAAGCAAGTTTTATCTAACTAGTGTTTGGGTCTGGTGCTCATATACACAAAGTAATGCTTAATGGTATTTTGTTCTGGGCCATCCATCTATTTATCCTATCCTGGAATACAGAAAAGATTGCTTAGATCAGATGTTCCAGTTGGATGGCCATTGCAGAATAAATTGAAAAGTACTTGTGAAGCCATCCTGGACAATGAGAAATGTACTCCAGTTTATTGTGCAAAGACATGATATAAGTGTCTTAATCAAACTTGGTTGAACAAAATTGACAAAATTGTATTAGGTTTTTCTAGTTTTGCACAACTCTTTTTTTAATAACGGAATGTACAGAAGTCATCAATTTATTACCAGTTGATCAAATTACCATGTGTATGGCCAGCTTAGGACTGGGATATACAAGTAACAAAGAGTAGGCCCCATACAAATTGAGACTTTAAGCTACTGGTTAGTTTTTAGCAAAGGTCCCCATTTAATGTTTGTTTAATTTGGCATTAAATCTCTGCTGGAATTGCTATTTTTATTTATATTATGTAGCTTAGAATAGAATGAGCCTGAAAAAGCATTATTTTAACTCCCCCTCCTTTTATATTTTGCCCACCTGCAAAATGGTAATCATTAATATTAGCAAATCTAGACATTACAAGTCCAAAAAAACATATTAGCATTTCCATATTCTTGACTTGGCACTGCCACGAACGCACTCCTGTAGCTTATATATTTAGCAACATATAAATATATAATACTGGGAACAAAGCCACATAGTAATAAGTTATGTTTAATGTGGAAGGGTTAGATACAACATCTCATTCCCTTCTCCCGAACACTGTAATGAATCCCTGGACCATGGACAAAAGCAGAGCCACCTATTCAAAACTAAGGTTAGAGCTCAGGTAGTTCCAATGAATTTTTCAGTTTGGATTTTTTTTTTTTTGCAGAATGTTATACTATTAATTGCCAATTTGCATATGTGTGCAGCTGCTGTTTTGGCTCCTATCTGAATCCGATAAGCTCGCTGGAGGTATAACAGAGCACTTGGCAGCTTTCCTATTTGAAAAGCAAGCCTTCCCTAACTACAGAACAGCTGATAAACCCTGATGGCGTGAATTACAATTACACTACTTTTCACACTAAATCTGGGTGATAGCTACTTGGAAAGAAGTTTCATCATCTCTTACCACAAACTGGAAAAAGAATTACATGGTCATGCTGTGCTTTTAAAGGCAGGTTGATTCACTTTTGTCTATTTAACACCTAATTCTATAATGTCCATAGGCATCTAGAGATCAGAATTCTGTGTAATGAAAATCTCTGGATTGATTTTTTTTTTCTTTTTTTATTCATCTACCTCAAATTTAATTTATTAACAAGAAGAGATGGAAGTGTTAAAGTTGTCAGACACCTCACTTATTAAATAATTTGTGAGTATTTTCAGTTTTCATAAAAAGAGTCACAGGGTTTCCTTTTTTAATTAGTAATCAAAAATTGTAAATGCAACCTATATTAAGTGTATGAGACAGCAGAAAAAGGGAAGATTCTTACGACTGGCGTATAGTTATTTTCTGTAATCGTGTTTACAATAATAAAATTCAAACATATTGGTTCCGAGGAAGGCTGGAACTGCCTGCTGTACAAACACTCATTAGCCAAATAATACAAATAGGATGGAGAATGACATCGTTATCAAAGCATAATCTGACTGACAGGCATGAAAATGGGTAATACGTACACCACAAGCTATAAGCATCATTGTTTTATTTGTATGTGTACTGTGTCTTTGTGTACACACACAAAGCTATATATATCAATTAATTTATTATGATGTAATATCAAAATGTTATAACAAATAATTCAAATATGTAAACAATTTGGAATTTTATATATATGAGTTAAATAAAATTAGGACAGTATAAGCTCTATATTTGTTATATTATAGCTCTATATTTTATATATTTTTGACATTTTACATACAGGTAAAAATAGTAAATTTAGATAAACAGACAATAACATAAAATATATCTGTTCATTTTTATCATCACACTGTATAACTGAGCTATATTTTCCTAATCTTACTTTTTACTAATATGAAAATGTTAAATTATCAGAAAAAAGTTTAAAAATGAACAAAGCAGTTTAAAATATTATTGAATAAAATATTTAATGGTATAAGTGACCATATTATTCTACTGTTTATTTTCTGTTATGTTTTTTTTTAATTATAAATGCCGCTATCTGCATTCTTATTAATTATTTTTAAATACTTCTCTTTTTGAAATGTATTTAAAAGGTCCAATTACACTCAAAGACAAGTTATTCTAAATATTAGAGCTATTAGTCTTTTTTTTATATACTGTCATATACTAATATATGTACATGGTGACTTTTAGAGGCATCTTCAAAAGAAAAATGCATGAAATGATGTTATATTTTTATTACTGATATGTTTGTTGTTTTTACAGTTCATTTAAAATTACATTGCTTTCTGACATTAGAGTCTATATAGCCCTAATTAATCTAATTCCAAAATGAATTATTGCATTAACTTAAGTGCTTGTATGTCAATTATTATCTCTATTGTTGGTATAATTGCACACATCTGACTCAAAGCAAAAGCAATAATTACAGTTTAAATACATTTAATTTTTTTTCTAAAGTTGTGCTCTAGTCGGCTCTGCAGTAAATAAAATATATTCAATAAGAAAAAAAAAAACAGTGCGCTACTTGCAAAAAATAAAACTGTTGTTTCAATTTTTTTTTAAAATACCATACATTTAATATCTTACACTGACCTAAATTAAGGAATGAGGAATAGATTTCCTTTTTTCCCACTTGCACTGCAGTTGTCTTGTTTATTAGATGTGCTACCTCCTACATGATAAGCATGGACTAGCCAGTGAATGACCCCCTGCAGTGCTGCATTTGGTAGAAAGAAAATCCACACTGCTTTATTGGATCCCAGGGGATCTGAGGAACAGAACAAGATATTGAGAAAAATAATCATGCTTTAACAAGGTAATGATGGAAGGTTAAGACTTCAAGGCTTAGTGATGTGTTGTAAATTATCCCAGCATCTCCTTTCATCAATTATTGGAAAATAAAACCCTGTCATATACTTTTCAGGATAAAAAAAAATAAAAATAAAAGCAAATGAAAAATATATATTTATTATTAAATAAAACATGTATGATAAAAGACTAAAAAAATACAATATTTTAAGCCATTGACTAATTTTTCCTCATTGTTCACTTAACATGTCCAAATGTGCCTTAAATTAGGGCTCCAAAGGTGTTAACAAAAGAAGATCAAAACATCTGATTTTAGAATTGATTAGAATGTTCTTCATTGTTATCATTTTAGGGTGAAATAGCTATTTAATCAAGCTGATGTGCTAAACTAACAAATTAAAAAAGAATAATAAAACAAGTGACTTTTTATTTTTTATTGAGAATCAAAGGATTACTTCTAATTTATTTAAGAAAAATATACTTTCTTGTCTGTAATTGTAACTTATTTCTTTTAAATGAGAGATAAATTGGAGTTTTGCACTGCAATAAAATTGTACTTTACATTTTATGTAAAAATTAATTAAAGCTTTTGTGCTAATTTTCTTTGTCTAGTTTTATTAAAAAAATATATTTATCTTGCAAGCAGAAAATCAGTTTGTGGTAATAGGAATAGAAATAGAACCAAAATGTACGAACAAATGTTTATTTTAAAATGTTTCAAATACTTTACCCTTCATTTTCAGGCCGAGTCTGTTGTACTAATTATGCACATATTATCAACCCAATAGTGTGCATTGTAGTTAAATAGTGCACTAAAACAGATGTCATATAGTTTCTGGAGCTTGCATTTTTACAGTTCACCTCTATTAGTGCCAAAACTTTGGATTCAAATTTTATTAAATGGCCAATTAGCAATAATTATTGACAAAATAATATTAGTTACAATTCCCCTTAGCTTATTAAGTTTTATAATTACAATTTGATTTTGCCCAGCGTCATACAAAAAATGGTAAATTCTGAGAATTATAAATGTGATCATTGCACTATTGCAAGTTAAAGGTT
>NC_092864.1:43033508-43034809 GCF_032062135.1 Pyxicephalus adspersus | reverse complement strand
AAGGACCTTAATCCAAACACCATGGAATGCAAAAAGACTGATGCATGGTGGCCCCGTGGCAAGCACTTTGGTCCTAAATGAATCTGTATGGTGTTTGTATGTTCTTATGCTTTCATTGTTCTTCTCACATTTTGAAAACGTTTGTCATTTAATTGACTTGTCCAACATATCAGCCTTTGTGGGCATTGCAAGCTGCTGCTGAAGATGAACTGAATGGGAGGCAGGAAAGTTGTTGAACCACCATCTTCTGGTTGTATTATTTCATCCTCGGTGTCTGCATAGGTGTTAATCCTTCAGTTCACATGGAAGGTATGAATTACTGTCAAATCGCAAGGTAGAGATGTTAAACTGGCATTATATATGAAAGTTAAATGGTGTTGAAGGCACCTGTTCAGGAATAGGTATTCCAGGTTTATGTAAATAGCCTTTTACAAACCACTTATCATCTCTGTCCATGAAAAGAATGTCTCTTGGTGAAGATGTAGAAAAAGTGCTGACACTTGGCATGTAGAATTTGCCCTACTATCTTGGGCCATTCCTGTCCTAAAGCAGACTGATCATCAAATTTTTTACTTTATGTATAAGGTTGTCTAAAACTTTTATATAATGGGAAAAATTGTTTTTTGTTTTAAAGTTTAGGGAGGGAGACACCTCCTCTATTGCCTTTACTGCCATGGCAGTAAAGACTGAAAGGGAAATCCAGTGCTTCCTGGGATTCATAGGTCACATATCCCAGAAGGCTGCCCAATCTCGAGCATGCACAGAAGGGGCTTTCTTCTAATGTAAAAATGCATGCGCAGTGAGATCGGCACTTCTTTTTTACTTTTCCAGAAGGTGCGTCAACCGATCAATTGCCTGCCCAGTGTGAGATCAGGTTATGTAGAAAGAAGAAACAGGAAGAAAAAGGAAGAAAATGGTGGCACCCACTGATTCCTCCACACTGGAAAGAAAAAGCAGTCCAGGATCACACAGACTAAATAGAACCTGCTTGTAGAAGATTTAGGGGCTCGGTGAGAATAAATGTTTTTTTGTTTTTTATTTAATGAAGATTCAGCTTTAGGACATTGTTTTGTCTCTGAATATACAGGTCTTTGCATTCTTCATGACACTGCACATACCAAGTTACTCTGCTTGTCTTTTAGTGTTATTTTAACATTGCTACCTTGGTATTTTGAGAATTCCCACCTTCAGCCATGTAAACTAAAGGAATAATTCATATACAAACCTATTTACACAAATGATTGGATGCTTCAACTTAACAGATTGCTTCAACAACTTTCACTCCATCCCAAATATATATA
>NC_092864.1:43024755-43032525 GCF_032062135.1 Pyxicephalus adspersus | reverse complement strand
TAGTGTGGAAAACAACATTCATTCACAAGCAAATGCAACTATATGGTTTTATAGCTGTTGCAAAGTTTTAGTAAGCTTATCAATTAAGTTTAATTTAACAGAAAGAGGAGAAAAAGAAACAGAGCAATCAACTTGTTCCTGGCTAACTGACACAGTCAGATTGGGATGCCATGGGATTAGTGGCATCCCATTGAACCCCATGTTTCTCTCTTGACAATACCATTTAAAGAGCCTGATTTATTAAAGCTCTCCAAGGCTGGAGAGGTTAGAATGTCATCTGTGAAGCTGGGTGATCCAGCAAACCTGGAATGGATTTCTTAAAAGTCATTTGCTATGTGTTAGCAAATGTTTTTAATACTCGACCAGATCCATTACAGGTTTGCTGTATCACCCAAGTTCACCAATGAAAGTGTATCTTCTCCAGCCTTGGAGAGCTTTAATAAATCAGGCCCATTGTGTCTAATATCAATAACATTTAAAGTGTCCAATAAAAAATCGGTGGGTCCCTATTACACAGTATTTTAGGGAACATGGTTAATCTAAAGCAGTCATGTATTTGTGTTTGGTGGGCAAAATTCGGGGTGTTAATAAAACTTTCTTAGGTATATAAGAATATCTTTATAAGTTTTTATTGAAAATGGTCCCTGTTCACTTTTTTAAAGATGTGTTAGAACTGTTGCAAAAATTGGCATATAGAGTGGGGTCTTGCAAAATGCAGCATCTGAAAGATTTGCTCTTTTGATTACTCATAAAAAGGTGTCAACACTTGGGCACATTTTGAAAAATGTTGGCTGTCTTGCAATATCAGGGATCAAACATTCAGAAGTGAGAGTGAAAAAGTTCCAGAAATGCAGTTTGTTGACATGTAGCTGACCATCTAGTAAAAGAAGAGTTTAACATTTGTTTTCTGAAATAGGCAGCAACCATCCACTGTACTGTACTCCAGCAATACCAGGTCCAGGGTCTGGTTGCCGTTCCTTCTGCTAATGCCATCTTCTCTGACTTCCTTCGGATTCCATGGGCTACTGATAATGAAACTGTTCTGCTTTAGGAAAAAAACACAGTTCAATGCTGTATATACATATGTTCAGGGCCTGTTTAAACTGTTGGAACATGCACAATTTACCTTGTCAATAGGCAATTAGAGTGTTTCTTCCTGTACTACATCTTTTAATATACCAAGATTTCCTAGCGCTTTGGTTTGACATCAACTTAAATGACTTCTGAGATCCTTCAGAACTTTTTGTCAGGTGCCTTTGGTGCAGTCAATATACTTCTAGACCTGCACTTGACTTGCTTCATGCAGATTTCGCCCTCATCTTGAATTGCATTGGTATGCAAAACCCCTCTGATGCAAAGAAAACGCAGTTGACACAGGTGCTTAGACAGGTGGGATGCTGATGGGGGTTAAGGCTAAGGCCAAGGTCAGAGAATGGTTGGCACTGGCAATAATTACATTTCCACAGTCCTTAATAATCATGAGAGTCGTTGAGTAGGAGTTTTCTCCCTTCTATGTTACTTGGTGATGTTCCATCAAAATGTCACCCATAACATGCCAGCACAAACATACAAAGTGGATTGGTCCACAGCTGGTCTGTAGGCATGACTGCTGGACTGCCCCAGGCTGTTCCGGGCCATCATTTGTACAATTTTTTAAAAAGACATCAGAAGACATAAGTTAAATTGGTCAGTATAACATCTAACACCTCTTAAATAAATTAAAACTATGCCTGGACTTCAGCTTTAAGTATACAAAATATTAATAGCATCACAGAATGTGCTCAGTGCATGAAATTAGGCATTTCTAGCACGGTAGTCATGGCAAAGATCACATCTTCAGTTGAACTCTATTTTCACGATAACAATTGATTCATCTAAAATGTAAAAATGTTGAAAATAAATAAACTGTATGTTACATCAAAGGCAACAGAGTGGAAGATCAATTTCATCACTCCTATCCCCCGAAATATGACACTACTAAAAACTCTACATGACTGATACTCATAGCCTGACACAGATATTAATGGATGTGGATTATTTTTTAACAAGAGTAGATAGCAACATAGACGAGTTTCTTTACAGTGTATCAAGGCCAATTCCTCTCCCGTGAACATTGTAAAGCAAAGGTAGGTTTCTAGGGCAAAACTGAACATGTTCATTGCTGTGTGGTTGTGTTTATTGTGAAGATAAAATCTCACTGTTCTAATATATATATATATATATATTTAATGCCTGTATAAATAGTGGCCCCAATAATGTATGAAGGGCCCTGTACCAAAATTTAGCAAAGCAGCTTTATTATGACAGGTCTTTCCCGTATCTGTCTTGGCCATTATTTATAACCCCAGTCTAGTTTCTTATTTATCTGTCTATAGTTGTATCTTACTTGGTTTCACTTGTTTTTAATCAACATTGCAAAGTAAAGCCTAACTCTAAACCAGTTTTTCCAAACCTTCCTACCTAAAATTATGGGGGAAAACATCTACTAAATGCAATTATTCTGGGTTGGCAGGGAAATATTCTGCTACATTTGTCAGGATACCTCCTTTAGAGGAATCTGTAAGGATCGTTGGTAAGTGGTGTTGGCTCGGGGATTATGTAGGCATCATCAATAGGAAGACCTATCAGCCAAGGGAGCTCAGGAAGCCTCTAGCAAGTTATGGAGGAACTCTAGGGTTCCATTGAACCCTGGTTGAGAAACACTGCTCTAGGGGAACCCCAGGGAGAATGGCTGCTGAAACAAACAGAAAAACACACAGATAAAATACATATATGGGAGTGTTTTTTATCTATTTTAGCATTTGTATTTCTGTTCATCAAACTTTAAGATTTGCAGAGCTCTACCATATAGCACAATGCTGCCTGAATGTACAAGGGACCTAATTTTTCTCTGCTGCAGTCCAGTAAATGTGTACAGGTCTTGTTCTTCCCCAGCCTGTGATTGGACAGGAAAGCAGCACACGTATAAGCTCATCATTCTGCACCCATCTGCAAGTGCTTTGTTAGCTCATGAGCACTGACGTATGACTGAATTTTGTGCTGTTTATGCCTTAAAGCTTTCCAAGACTGGAGAAGAGAGACTGTCATGAGGGAACCTGTGTGATCTAGCAAACCTGGAATGGGTTTTAAAAAATCCCTTTACTATTAGTTTGCAAATGTTTCAGTCCTAGACCAGATCCATTCCAGGTTTGCTGAATCACCCAGGTTCTCCCATCATAGTCTATCTTTAGCTTTAATAAATCAGGCCCAATGTGTATTTAGTGGTCTCATGCCACAATGCTATTCATGACACAATGCAACTACCACAATGCTAGATGCCCCACGACTTCCAGCTATGTTTTACAAATGTCTAATACTAGGTGACACATTGAAGGTGATTTATCTAAGAACTTTAGGCTGTTTACTTACCAAGATGAATTATGACAAGGGATCATTTTCTTAGCTTAGTGAATGTGATGATGGTTCATATTTCAAAAATCACATGCAAGGAAACCTTAAAAAAAATGTGTTTTTTTCCTTGCACATGATTGGATGGTGAAATATCCCTGGTATGGGGATAATTCACTTTGTTCTGTGTATAACCATATATTTAATAAATCAACTCAGTTGTCACAAAGCATTACTTTAGGAGAGCACATCAGTTAAGTTTCCTTTCAGCCTTTCTCTCTATAATTTACAGTATACATGGAAGTATACAAAAAAGTTAGAGAAAGTAGGAGGGAAGGCGGAGAGATGAACTCCTAATACCCATTCGGACTAAACATTCCCCCCAGCCCTTTTTTAGCTGGAAGCACCTCCTGGTTCTTTCCAGTAACCACCCAGCTGTTTTTTTGGTGGGTATAGAAAAGTTGGGACAAAATACAGGGTCCACCTACAACTTTTTCCCACCGAGCTTTAAAACATTTCTGGGGAGAATACTGAGCTGTATGTGTAATCTAAGCTTGAGTCATTGAGCTCTATGAACACCTTTTTTCAGGGAAGCATTTCCCTAAATATAATATATAATATATAATCCTAAAGGTCCACCAGCTGGCTTCAAATTGTAGATGTTTTATATTGATATATTTTACATATTTAACTGGCTAAACAAAAATACATTTTGTTTCAAATACATTTAATAATACAAAACAGTAATACACAAAGAAAAAAAAATATACAAAACACTACACATTCTCTACAAAAATACCAAACAAAGATAAATGAAATCACTGGTTACAAGGCAATGTTTATTATGGGGGTTTTAGGATGGCACATCCCCTTAATTATAAACATGTATACTGTCAGGACAGGCAGCCATTCTGATGAAGCAAGCTGTGAATTCAGCCCCCCAGCTACCACAGTAACGCATACATGGTCTCTTGGCTACCTAAACTTATGCCCATCTGTCACAAGACTGTTCACAAGTTGGTTGGACTTTTTCCTCTATGGCGAGAAATGCCAAGCAGCAATACAATATGTCAGCTGCATAATACTGTCCCATATAATGTCTCTCATTTGTGACAGTTACAATTACTTCTGACCACATGCCTCTGTACACTTGCTCACACTTGTTAGCACCTGAGCTGTTCAAGGAGTGAGAGGATTCAAAAAAAAATCCTAACGCTGAAATGATAGGAAAGGGATGAAGGGTTGAGTTAATTCCGGCAGCAACAAAGGCAAATCACATTCAAGGAAAACCGTTGCAATCTCATAGTGAGCAAAAATGTAAAGGCAATAGGCGCAAAGTAATAATGTGTGATAATGTGAAATAGATTGAAAGATCTCTGCAAGAGCCCAAAATCCCAGTCACTGAGACGCAATTTATTTTGTCACAAACAATATTTAAATAGGTAGGAATGAAAAAGGCACACTGCCTTTATATTGCAGCTTTTAGGTGCATTTCACAGAATAGAAAAGAAATATTGCAGTAAGATTGCAATCCTTCGGTTTTTTTTTTTAAACCACTGCTACCTTGCAGCAGCTGGAAAATGTTAACTGATGAATGAAATGGCTTCAACAAATTTTTATTTTAAAAATCACTAGGTTTTATTTTTAGATGTATTTGGACCACTCACTATGGGCCTGATTTAATAAAGCTTTTCAAAACTGGAGAAGATTGATCATCATAGGTGTACCTGGGTTGGGGGATCCAGCAAATCAGGAACAAAATTCCTAAAATCATTTGCTAATATTTGGAAAATGTTTTTAATCCAGGACTTGAACCATTTCAGGTCCAGGTTCACCCAGGATCACCCATGATAGATTATCTTCTCCAGAGCTTTGATAAATCAGGCCCTATCACATAGTTTGACTTTAGTTTTTATAGCTATGGTGGATGGGAGGGGGCTGTTCAATTTCAGATTAACAGTTCATCTAAGCTAGACACTTGTCTGTACTTGCCCAGACATAGGATTATTTAGAGTCATTGGGGGTTTATAGATGTTCTAATAATAATACGGGCTTAAAAAGCAGTATGGATTCTAAAGTGAGCCCTCATTTATCTTTATAGTGGCAACCATTGTGGTATAATTCATCCTCAATATGTAGCGCAAAAACACTTTTGCTTTGGCTTCAGTTTATTCTGTTTTCAGATCCATGCAGTGACTACTAGCCTTCTAATTTATATTTTAAACCGAGAGCAGGGAAAATGGAAAAGGTAAGTGCTGAGACCCAACTTAAGTTACTTCATCATTAGTTTGATTAGAGAATGCATTGCTTCACAGTGCCTGCAGCTACAGATATCAGTAAAGGCCTGTTTTAAAGCCTATTTATTCTATTAAAAATATGTATGTACTGGAATCTCCAAAGCTTGGCTTCAATCCTGCTCTAAATATTACCCATGCAGAGGTATATATAGGAGCTGATACTGATAGCATTTCCTTAGGCATATACTGTAAAATACTAATAAAGCTTTACAAATCCGATATACTGAAATTAATTTCTACGTGTTTGTTCAAAGAAAGTATTCAAGCCAGAAACAAGAATAATTAAATAATGTTTGAAATAACAGATGTATTATGTCCGTTCTTCATTTGCTTGCTGCATAAAATGTGCAAGAATACATTTTCCTATACAATAAAATTAGCATATAAAGGATTTGTTCCTTGTGACAATATCTGTAAGAAGTTTGTATAATATGATGTGTTTGCATTGTTTCCCCTTGGCACCCCAGTTTCCTCCAATATTATGAAAAAATATATATATATACCTGTAGGTAAATTCAAATGCCCCCCAAATTGACCATTGATTATGTTAGGGACATTGGACTATAATTTTGATGCTTGAATATTAGATTATGAGCTTCTCTGAGGACCATGTGACATGTTTATATATAAGGGGTGTACATATGGATAGGAAAGGTGGTAAAACTGTGGTCATAGGGACAATCCAGCCCCTATACTGTGTTCGTTTGTATAAATGATGGGAGCCATAGAAGTACTACTGCAAGGATGGCAGGGGGTTTTGAGGTAGTACTGTGATAGTGGTATTAATGTGTGTTGGCTCCCTGCTGATGTGGTATTCATCTATCCAGGGTGCCATGCCAGCAGATATCTCCCCCTGCAGAGTGTGCGCACAGCATGTTGTAATTATAGTTACCTACTCTGGCAAAGTCTTTTCATTCAGTCACTGCCACATGACTAGGATCTGGAGATTTGTATCTCATACAGCTAAATAGTGGGACATATATGATTGTTTTATTGTTATGTTAAAATTCCTCTTATCTTTGCTCGTCTAAGCTATATAAGAATTGTATTACTAATTGCTACCAATGCTGATAGATATGCTTATTTATTTTTCAGTGACTTGATTTACAATGAATGGTGGTTCTTGTATGTATTGCTTGTTTTTATATTTAAATTCGCCTAATTTTTGAATTAGATAGGACAAGATAGGAATTTGATTGGTTAGAGACAGTAAAGAATGAAGCGAGCATGGGAGGAAGATAGTAAATTATCATATGGGAATAGGCCAGAATGAGAATGGCCGAGGATGGGGATTTTGTACCTGGATACAACTCTACTACTACACAGGGCTTATTTATTACAAATCTCCAAGACTAAAGAAGATAGACTATCAAAGGTAAACTTAGGGAATCCAGAAAACCTGTAAAGGATATAATAACAATATTTTTTTATTCTCTAAAGCTAATGCTTTAAATCCTGGACCAGATCTATTATAGGTTTCCTGGATAACCCGGGTTCTCCCATGATAGTTTATCTCCTCCAGTCTTGAAGAGCATTAATAAATCAGGTTCTATGAATAGAACACTGCTGATTATGTCAAGTGTTATATAAATGCATAGTAATAATAATATTATTATGTGCACTTTAAAATAAAATGTGCTATACCAACCTCCTCAACCCCCTGCCCCTAAGTAAAAGCAGTCATACTGCCATACTAGATACTGTGAAATTTCCTCTGATATTTCTGCAGAATGCATGCATGGAGGTGCCAGGCACTGTCATGGGGGACATATACTATAGCATATCTTTTTTAAAGCACTGTTCAGAGGGCAAAAGATTTTTTTTTTTCATGCAGCTTCGGAGATAAAATTGGAAATACAGAAACCACCCCAATAATAGGCTTGTAGGAAGCCTTAACCTTGTACATGGTGGTTTTTAAATAAAGAAAAACACTCTTGAAATGTAATAGAAATCACGAACTACAGTGATAGGGTAAAAGACTGCCCATAGTTGGGGTAGAAGTCCTTGTGGTTGCCATGTTACTGGCTAGAAGACAGGAAAAGGTATGTATGCAATAAAAAATTGTAATAAATAAAGTGGACTTGTT
>NC_092864.1:42988019-43024600 GCF_032062135.1 Pyxicephalus adspersus | reverse complement strand
GTCCAATTTTGTACTCCTTTAGTAAAATCAACCCCAATTGAATTGTGTTTTATGGACTTGGGTTCATTAAGCACAATTTCTTGAAAAGATGCAGAGCGAGAGCAACATCAGTGCACTATTTCTTACTATCTCTTCATAATTACTTAGATTTCATAGAATATGCTGTGTCTCCATCTGCTACAGCACAGCAGTTTATATGGAACCAGACTGGGACTAAGAATTCCTATTGTGAGGCATTAAGTGTCAATGGGACCACCTCTGAAGAAGCCTCAAATGAACCAGTCCCAAAATCACATTTTTCTAATAATATAGATTACATGTAACCAATATTAAATCACTTTGCCATTCTTTCTTCCATCTTTAGCTACTATATGCTTGTGTTTCCCAGAATGGAACATATTGTTTTAATGGAAAGGCTGAACTTCAACCACCTAAAGCAGCTGAAATATGTAGAGAAGGAAAGATTGAATGTCTCAGCCAACTTTTATTTTTTTAGCAAACTTATTAAAGCAAAAAATATTTTTCTAATGATAGAAAACTCCAAGTGAACCCAAGTCGGAACTTATAAGGGGCTGAAGACTCTGTACTTGACCCCCCATGCTACCCTATACCCCAATGTAATAAGTATTTCTCCTATTTCCTACCAGCTAGCATAGGAACCACCACTCACGTCAACCTGTTACTGTGTCTTGCTTTGACAAATCACTGATTAATTTCAGTAGGTAATGGAAGCAATGTCTCCCAATAAACATAACTCAATGAAGCAGGATATTGGGAAAGTAACCACCTATTTTGAATTTTCCAAAAACTGAAAAGGTAAATACCCTTGAGAGGATCTTTCATTACAATTCAAACTTTAAAGCATAAAACAACAAATACATGTCAGAATAAAAATCATATTCAGCTGTTAATGGCAGCACATGCCACTGTTCCCCCATGAGGGGTACTGCCACCAACAAGGGGGCACACCAAACTAGGGGGCTGACCTTTACCAACTGCAACCAAGAAAGGAGGAAGATACATTTATCATCTCACTGTTGCCAATGAGAGGACATTTTTTATTTCTCTCACACCAAAATTGGGGTAGGTTTTCATCCCGTTGCCACTAAAGTGGATGGATATCTTTATCCTAATGACACCAAAAATTGGGTAGTGTATCATCCCATTGCCATCAAAGTGGGAGGAATTGTTTATCCTTATGACACCAAAGGAGGTGTTTTTTTTTTCTTCATTCTACTACCATCCATAATAGGGAACTATTGTATATTCTTCTGACCTCTACAACCTGTAAGCTGTTTTGCGTGTTACATGCCTCTGAAAAAACGAGCCACAAGGTTCTTAGGTGACAGTGGGCTTTTGTTTGGTGCCAAATGGTGTAGTGTATATATTGCTTCAGTAAACTACATGTAATCCAGTCAAGGTTTACATTTATTTTAATGCCTGACAGCTGTCTCATGTCTATGGTAAGCGTTACTCTATCAACCACTAATATCTCAGCAATCTCTCTCATATTAGGTTGCAAATGAGAGCCCCTTACTCCCCTATTAATAGTATAAAAGTATGTATTGTGATTTGTTCATTATGCGCTGTAAACAAATGCTGCGCTCTAGCCCGGCACCTTACTGCTAATATTCAAATTGTTATAAAATGCAGTTGGCACACCCACATACTCGGTAATCCTTTAGGCTTGTCCATATGATACATTTATTGTGTGATCCATGCTACAATGGGGATATTTTCCCTGATTATCATTATGTGCTTTGACAGGCTGTAATTATAACAGATGGCTTATTACAATAGGGCACTTTAGACATCAAATTCCTTGCATGATTCTCCTTCATCGTGTTCATTCACATAACAGAGCTTCCAAGGGCTGTCTGAAAATCACACCTACGGTTTTAATTACCAAAAGTATTAGAGTTTTCTTAGCGCATAGAATTGTTTTGTTCTTTTTCTCTAGAGAAAGATAGAAATTAAAGAAGATCTCCAGTCTAATGGAAAAACAAATTAATGTTTTTGCAAAAAGGAGCTCTTGTAATTGCTAAATACAACCAATTATCACTTTTATTCTGTTTCTTTGCAATGAAAGTACAGCTAACAGTTCTTTGTTTAAAAACTTAAAATATTTTTTTGTTCTGTGTCTGCTCCTTCCACTATATGATGATGATAGCACAGATTACCTATTGGGGAAAATCCCTTTGCATTATGATGCCCAACTTTGGCACTTTATTTTTTAAACCTGTCAAACCTAGATTGGAATGAGCCCTACTGTTACAAAAGCACTAACCTGTTGAAGCTTTGCCGGAAAAAGGCAAGCAATAGGAAAATAACTAATAGTCACCAGTATTTCCTGTGTACTTCCATTAGTTATTCTTTTTCCATTACTGATTTACTATGCTTAGTTCCACGCCATGTGGATATGGCCATTTGGGTAGTGGCAGGCTTACACATCTTTATGTTAGAGTTTCCCCACTGATAACTGGGTATATGATGACTGGGACAAAAATGTTCAATAAGCAGCGTGACAGGCTAAGCAAGCACAGTCCCACAAAATGAATGAATGGAGTAGAAGCAGAGCCAACCTTGCATTATAGGTTTTCAGTTGTAGTTTCCAATCCAGCAAGGAGAACAGTAGGCAGCACATAGGTCACCTCAACAAATCTCATTCATCTTGTAAATCTAACATTCAGAGTTTCCATTGCCCTAGACTAGGTCCATTCATTGGACTACTTGTGGTCCATGTAGTCTTCTTTTACAACCCACCAGAAGACCTTACTCCTATATAAAGCCCTATAGATCATAGTCCTTCCAACCTTAAGCTGCTTACTCCTAGGCCATCTTCCTGTGTCCCCTCCCCACAGAGGGTGTGGGTGTACTTGGGATACTTGGGATATTATCAGGGAATATGCCTGGTTGCTGTGAAGAAGTCTGCAATGTGGAAAATAGGAAGGGCTTCTGAGTGAGCATGGAACACTCAATATTATGCGGAGCAGTTCAGAAAAGAGAGACTGGAGGTGCAGATTACTAATTTGTGTGTAGCTAAGAAAACAGGAACTAAAAGACAAGACAATTATATTCATAGAATACCTGCAGGTTTTGTGTGACTCTTTATATCATATACTATTTGAAAAGAGCTGTTGCATCAGAAAAATCCTTGACAGATTTAGTTAAGACTTTCTTAAGACTCCTTATCCACCCACCAATACCCCAAATAAGGACAATTTGCATATATGGTACAAAATGACCAGGCATTTATCAAATCTTGTTCTTATAACGTAGGATAAACAACATCACATACTTATATCCAATCTCTAAAACTTAACAACATAACCATGTATTATTTTATTGGAGCATGACTCCAGATACATTTTATGTATCAATGTGCAATAATGTTGATCAATATTTTGGCAATTTTTTTTTATTATGTAGCTTTTGTCTATAAATGTTGGTCTTTCTTAAAAGACTAAACCACCAAAATTGTATGAATTGAATGAATTGAACAAAATGCATTTTTAGTAAGGAGATTTCCACCTTATATATTTGTATATTCCTCAATGGTCACAAAAGTTATGAATCCAGTATTTGTACACCAAATGTCTTTGAAACCCAATTATTGCTTTGTAAAAGAAGCAGTGACATCATTACCAAGCTACATAGAGCATAGCATAGGATGGGAACCAACAGGTGCACGAGACCAGTCAGCCCACTCAAAGAAGAGTGTTTGGTCCTAATACAGCTTCAAACTTTGACACTGGATTACTGCACAAATCTGAAAGAAATATACAAATCTAAAAGAAATATACAAACCACACAAGATTCAGAAAGCAACACACATGCCTCTTGAATTTAGATAACATTTTCTTATCCAAGATTCAAGCCTAAATCATATGCGTCTATGGGTCTAATTTCTTTGCATTTCACTTTAGAAAGATTGTACAATCAAATTGAAATGTGTACAGTTATAGTGTTCATAGAAATAGGTTCACAAGGTTAAAATAGCAACAGATTGTGTGTATATGCTGGGCCGTGAGAGTTTACAATCTCTAGCGATGAAAAAGTATACAACATTGATGGCACAGACATAAGCAGTGGCCAGGCTCTTGGGTTGGTCCCAGGCCCCTGGCTGCATTAGTGCCCAGTTGAGTTGGGCAGGGGATGCTCTGATTAGCATGCAGCTCACTGCATGGTGTGTACCCCCTTCTCACTGCTCCAATCTGTCACAGCTCAGCCAGAGGACGCTGCTGCCTCAGCCGCTGCTCCTCAAATGAGACGGATAATTAGCTGCCCCGTACGGATGCCGAACTCTTCTCACCCCTGATTGCTATCACCTCCTTGCTCCTGGCAGTTTTGACACCTCATAATCAGCCTGCTGCTTTTCTCTTTCTTTCAGTTTCTGTTTTTTTTCCACTAAAACCCTGTTCCTATTTTGTTTCCTATAAGTCATTTTTTATCTTTTCTTTCCAAGCGGTAGGTTTTTTCCATATGGATAAAGTCGTTATTTTCGGAAGTCGCTTGCATTAAAACTTACATTGCGGATGCACCGTCCCGCCTTATGTTCATCGTCTTTGTTTTCCAAGGAAAAGCACCTATGGCTTTGCTATATACTCGTTAGCTAAAATAAGACTTACAGAGAGCGATACAGGAATACTTAACCTCTCCATGCTAGTTCACTAATTAGCATCTTGCTGGATAAAAAGCTTTTGTTGGTAAGGTTCTCCTATATTATCCTAAATAAAATACATCAAGACAAGAGTTCAAGGATAAGAAATACAGATTTAGATCTTTTTTTTGTTTAAATTGTAATATCGGAATTCCACTGAGCTTTAACCAAATGTTTGTACACATGATTCAACTTGTGCACTTTCATTTGATATTCACCAACACATCCGATTGCCCTACTTCTGACCAAGGACTAAAAGATTGGTTGCATATGATCAGTTGGCTGTTGAATTCACTGTACATTTAATTGCTTTATTGGATTGGAAATCAATCTCTAGTTTACAAGCTAAATAAGTCATATTTTTGTCCTACTTTGAAATGGGCACATAGTACACATAGGCCCTGATTTATTAAAGCTCTACAAAACTATCATGGGAGAACTTTACAAAGAATTGTTAACATTCATTTGCTATTACTTGGAAATATCCCAGACCGGGTGCATTCCTCGGTTGCTGGATCATCCAGGATCTCCCATGGTAGTCTGTCTTCTCCTTAAGCTTTAGTAAATCAGGCGCATAATTTGCAATTACTCCTATAGTAAAAGCAGCAGATTATGTAGCTACCTTCAGTACATGCTTTTGCTACTTTGGTGTTATCTTTTAATAATAATGTATATAATGGATCTCCAAGCTTTTGCTTAGGTTTTCACTTTCATGCTGTACATATAAATGTTTGTTTAATATTTAGGGTCTTCTGACATATTCACAACATCTAAAATGTTGTTTGATGGGCCTTTGTGTCAGATTCTTTGTGTCTTTAAGTGGTTGAGAATTCAGAATCCATATACCTCTACAAAATACCTAATTTTTGGCATATAAATGCATTCGTCTTCAAGGTAAAAAAATTATCCTGCACATGGCCCATTTATTATTTAAACATTTGTTTTAATTTCTGTGCTGGGAGTGATATTGAAAATTAATGGGCATGCACCACAATCAAATGCAAAGCAAAACTTTGCCATAATGCTTGCTAGAGCATGCATATAGTGCTTGCAGGGGGTGAATGGGACCCGAAGGTGGGATGGGCCCCACTGAACCTCTTGGTTGGTTGTCATGCTTTCTGACACTTTATAACTGTTGCAAGGCATGCACTTGTGATGCAGCAAATGTAATCCAGGCACCTTATCACTACTAGCAATTTGCATCACATGCTATCAGCTGCAGAAGAGGCTATGTTGTATTCTTTAAATATCACCTATAGTTTTTGAAAGGTAGACTCCACTATTTTGAGAAAGAGCATTAGTCCCCATAAAATACGAGTTCAGTTTTGTTTGAATGACAGATTTTGGTAGTACATAATTTACATTGTCTCATACAATTTGTATGCTGGCAATTTTTGTATTTATACACCTTTTGCAATTCTTACTTTCGGCTATAATTTTGGGTTTTTGGGCAGTTGAATATTTCAACTCTTTAAATCTATTATATCATTTAAATGTTACATGAATTCTCTGTATATGTCATACTGTTATTTGTAACAGTTTCTGATTCATAATTGGTATGATCATGTTACTTTCTGTTAGCGTCAAAACTATTCACACATTTTCAATGTCTGTGATCTTTGTCTTCAGAGAAAAATTCATGTACTTTTAATGTCTATAAACTTTGGCTTCAGAAAAAAGGATGTTTCGAATTTACTTATTACTTAGTATTGGTGTGCTTTTTACATTTACCAAATATCAGAGCAAAAATAAAACAAGGACACAGATTTATGCAGATTGTGCATGCTAAATGTGCTAAAGCTTGCAATCCACTTTTTTAAGACCAGGTATTTATCATAATATTATCATACAGTGCCAACATATTACACAGCACTTTATAAACTCCATAGTCATGTCACTAGCTGTCCCTCAAAAGAGCTCACAATCTAATGTCCCTACCATAGTCATACCATAGTCTAAGGACAAATTTAGGGGGAAGCCAATTAACCTAACTGCATGTTTTTAGGATGTGGGAGAAAACCGTAGTACCCGGATGAAACCCACACAGACACGCAAACTCCATGCAGATAGTGTCCTGCCCAGGATTCTAATGTGGGACCTAGCTTTGCAAAGGCCAGAGTGCTAACCACTGAGCCACCGTACTGCCCACCGTGCTCTACCAAAGAGAAACAAAGCAGTATGCACATACCAATGGATGTTGTAAAACAAAAATAAATCCTGCAGTATGGTGCAAGCAAACTTCAGAACGGCATTCAGAAACTATGTAATATGCCTTGCAAACTTTCACAATTTTTCGTATTAGTTCTTTTTGACATGTAAGATCATGGTAACGTAAGGTAACGTAAGATCATGCAATCAAACCCATCTGCTCTCTGCAGCCTTGGTGTACATTGGCTCATGCACATGTGACATGAACATTTAAAACCACAGCTATATTTCTTCAATGACAAGGCCTTGAATCATTGGGAGGCTGTCTAAATAATGTATAAATACATTTGTAGATGGGGGAAAAGTATTACTGTTGAATTTATTCTGCTTTAAAGCATTCTGAATGCACGAAGTGTACCTGCAATGAAGCGCCTATTTCATTAACTGCAAATCAAACTTGTTTGTTGTACTTAATATGCAAAATGAACAAAGAATATAGAACAAGCCAAAAAACCCCATCAGATAAATACCATATAATAAATAAAAAAAACAGGAAAAGAGTGAGAGGTAGCCCTACTCTTACCTTCCCACATGTCAACATTTAGCACAAATAAGGAATAAAAAGAAAAATATAGCAAAGGAATTGAGAGAAATCTGGAACAAACGATGAATGTTGAGAAAGATGTGCAGATCTGCTTGGAGCCTTCCAATTGACAATCTGCTTGCTATACAACCAATGGAAGTTCTGAGTTAGTTATATGCTGAGGGTATAGAGGTCCATGCTGGGGTGTACGGAGTGTGCAGGGGTGCTATATACTGTGCTGTATGTGACATATTTTAGTTCTAATTACAGTACTGTAAGCAACATATTCCAGACTGACGCATTTCTTACATTGTAAAGTATTCTCCTAATCACTCATGCCAACTTCTTATAGTCCATATTGCTAGCTAAGTCATTATTGTCATATACATAGCAAGTATTTGTATCACTTTGGGATTCCAGTCCTTTGTCATTCAACCATTTATACCCTTGGGGAATTGATGATTACCCTGATGTGGACTTTCCCTGACTCTTGCATTATGTGTGGGAGACACAAGGTATTCTGGTATACCAGGCTTCAAGTATGTAATCAAGATGGCAACCTTGGAGCCAACGCTTTTAAAAAATAAGGGTAGCAATCACAGTTTCATTTTAATATTCCTTGCATATTTTTTAACCGTGAATTAAAAAAAATAATATAATCCACACCCCTAGCATTTCAAATTTGCCTTCCAAATCAATGGGCTAACGTTCTTCTACATAGGTGCCAGTTTATAGTTTGTGACAACGTTGGTTATATTTTCACATATTATCCACATAATCCCCATAAATCAGTATTTGAATCATTTCCCATGTCCCCTTTGCTCATTTCATTTGAAACCCAATATCCTGTAAGATAATGTCTAGTTAGAGTCCTTCTGTGGCCAACATAGGCAGTCTTAAGGGAAAGGCAAGGGAAAGTTGGCATAGCTTAGCTATGAAGTCAGAGAAAGTCAGGCCATAGTAACAAAACACAACAAAAGGTGACAGTAAAGGTGAAAACAAGAGTTATGTCTGGTGTCTGTTTTATATAATTGCATATCTTTACCCCAAATGCCACATCAATCCAATCATATTTGGATAAAACCAGAAACAGGGTGCAAGGGTGCTGCAATAATGTTGTTGGGGTTGGCAAATCAGAAGGAAGGGATCTTGAGCTCAGAGTTGGGATTTAAGCTACCAGCAAATTTTCTCACTAGAAGGAAGCTCAAAAAGCCACAAAAAGACAATCATCATGCAGATATATTGGGGGTGAGTTAATAGTAAGTAATTCAGGCTGTTCACTTACCAAGGGGATTTATGATTTATCACTTTGCAATGAATGGTTCACTTTGCACAGAATACTTAATCGTGTTTTTTCATTGCGTATGATTGGATGGCTGAAGTCAGCAGAGCTTCTTTGCCTTTTCTTAGCTAAGTGAAATATCCCTTGCGCTGGAACAATTCAAAGAGAACAGCCTAAAATCCTTTAGTAAACCAAACCCTTGGCCAGAGAAAAAATAATCTAGTAAATTAAACTAGGCAAATATAACCACTGTTCTGACTTTATATATGAAAAACAATTTGATTCCAACTTTTACAAAAATATACAGTATAGCGGCAATGTCCTTCTCCCTGGCCATTGTGATGTTCTGTGGGGTTGGAGACCCTGAGATGACTTTGATAGAATATTCACAATCATGTGTGCTGATATCTTTGGCATACTGGCATTTGACATTCTGTCATAGTCTCCTATGGCCTCTGTGCCCAATTGTTTTAAAAGGAAATGAAAAACTGGCTTTAGACCACTTAAAGGATCTAGAACTCCACATCAAAGTAACTAAATAGAACTTAATTCCTTTGTAAGAGAATGCTTTGTATAATGTATATATATATATACACACATATGTATCACACCCTTGAAATCAGTAAATTTAGTAGTAGTAATAATTATGGAATAATAACCTAAAAATCTCTGACAAAAATGGAGAGTCTTGGAATCTGTCAGAGCGCTGTTTTCCTCTCTAATATAACAAGCAGTGACAGTATAATTATCTACAAGCAGCTGTCTGTGATTCCAGAGAGAGAATGGGGGTGCCACAGGCTGTGCGTGGCATTCCAACTAGACACTGACAAAATAATAAGCAGCTCAAGGTGTGGGATTGCTGTCACTTTCAGCATTTTACATGCTGCATTCCCCTTTTAAGATGCAAAGCGAGAGAGAAGAGGGTACAGCAAGGAACGTTTGTGTCCTTAGTTATACAAGAAACTTCCCTAATTAAAGAGCCAGTAATCGCGTATTATATCATTTTTATGGAGAACAAAAGGTAGCTGTAAAATATATTCATGAAATTGGTAAAAACAAAAATTGTTAAAAACAGCAAAACATAAATATTTAATGAAAGATGTGTGTGTGTGATACATCTAGACATCCTGTCCTGAAAGTTCGGAGGTGTTGTTTTTAACTTTTCTTTGCCCATGATCACTTATATAAAGCAGTAGATGGTACAAAAATTATGTCAGCTAACCCAAATATTGTACAAGTGGTAGCACTTTTATGTAGTTGTTAAAGTCGTTAGATGAGGATCTATTTATAAATGTTTTAACAACTTTGCACATTTTTACCCACATTTACACATAGTTCACATTGAAATAAAAAAATGTGTGAATCAACTTTTTCATCTGATTCATACCGTTTTTCATTGAATCCAATGTGAAAAAATTTGGGTAGAAGTTGGGTTAAAACATTTCATAAAAACAAAGTTTTGTACCCTATATAACACTAAATTTGAGGGTTCTATAAAAGACTGAGTTGGCAACCTAAAAAAAGGTAAAAGCACAATAAATTTAAGATTTAAAAAAACACAAAAAAAAAAAAATATTTTAAATGCTTACTTGCTTTGTGTTTTCTTTCCATAAATGGTTTTTATTCATGTGCAATGTGCCTTTAAACTTACTTATAAATTTGATTACTGTGGGAAGAATAAATATTCCAGCACAGCCACAGTTCTGCGCACTCTTTGCACGCCCACATCTACTTTGGGAATATTTAATTCCATACTATATCTATGCTGTCAGTACTTGTCCAGTTCCTCTGCGCCTTTTCTGGTCTTAATACAAAACATTTAAACATTAAAATCTGCTTGTGAGTACCAGGCCTACTTTGAAAGTATTTATTAGCACATAATATTTTTTTAAAACCCTACCTGTCTTTTGTGTTTTATGCGGACGTGGATGAAAATGCAAAAAAATATTTATTTTAATATATTTTAGGTTTTTGTTAGTACTATACTTGTATTAGACAATTATATCAACACACTGCAGTAGCCTCTGCAGGATGATAGCCTTTTTTTAACACTGAATTCTTCAGCTTGTATGTAATCATTATGTCACCTGACACAGTCATAACAGAACATAAACATGAAATCACACTGATTCGTTCCCAAACATTAGTAGGGACAAAGGGCCTGGTTTATTATCTCCAAGGCTGGAGAAGATATGCTTTTTGAATATAAGATATGCACATTGAACCTGGGTAATCCAGAAAACCTGGAATAGGTCTGGTCCAGGATTGAAAACATTTGCTAACAATGAGCAAATTACTTTTAAGAAATCCATTCCATGTTTGCTGGATCACCCAGGTTCACTGATGAAAGTGTATCCTCTCCAGCTTTGAAGAGCTTTATTAAACCGGAACTAAAGTGTCAGCTGGTGAATGTCATAGGTTGGGAAGTGGATATGAAGGGTTTAAAGGTTATACTTGTAAGAAAAAGGATTATACCAAACAATCTTTGCTTAAGCAGGCAGCATTCTTCAGTGTTAGAGGACATGTTACATGTTTAATCAAGCAAAAGTAAAGTTTTTAATATTTATATGTACATTGGAAGGAAGAATAGATGCCCTGAGAAGTATAAATCTACACCTAAAAATGGATTTCACTGATGTCCAAGTAACCTAATCTGATGCATATAGGAACCTATATGGTGTTCCAAACATCCCTTATCCAGCTAACACTTCATTTATTATTGTCTTATTTATCATGAAATACTTTCTTCTAAGGCAAAATGCCTTAACAGCACAATGACCTCCGAGGCTGAATGAAGGTCGGTATCATTCTGCCCCCTTTCTCTGGGCCTATGCTATCATAGACTTACCCCAAGTGGTTTTATTGCTCAGTCTGACCTCTTCTGACTTCTAGACTGAAAGTTTCTTACACAATATCACTAAATACAGTGTTTTTATTATCTTGTATTTATATAGCGCCAACATATTACGCAGCACTTCTCAAAGTCCATAGTCATGTCACAGTGCAGCCATAACTATTATTTACCATTTTCACCAAAAACCTGTAATTCAACCAGACCAACCAAAAAGCTTTGGAAAACATGAACATACATTTTTGTTTTTTACTTCAGTTCTTTTTTAAATAAAAAAAACAACTAGGCCCCAATAATTTAGAGCCACCAGGGAAAATAGCAAACATTAAAATGTTTGGGTTACAATTGAAGGAATTCCCCCTAGACTATAAACCAGGGATTTTGGCCCTTTTTAACATAAGGGAACCCTTGAAACACCTTTCAGGTCTTCAGAGAACCCCTTCTATAATTACTATATCCACAGCACACAGTGTAATATTGTGGTGATCAGTGGAAAGAATTCCTCTTACATTTCTGGCTATTGAGAAGAATGGCACCCTTACAGATAGCCAAAATATTATTGGTATCTGTCAAACTGACCTGAGAGGTCCAAACTACTCATGGCTCAAGGACCCCCCAGCAACCCCTGGACCCTGGTTGGGAAACACTGTGTTAGACCCTTGTTGACTTTGTTTTTCACACAAAATGGGCAGCTCCATAAATAATAATAATAAAAAAAAAAAAACAAGGACTTAAAGGAGACAACAATATTCTCTATAATTATCAAGTTGGATGGTATTCCTATATTTTCTATTTAAAAGGTAACTGCACTTCTAAAGAAAAGAATCTACATTCATTGCCCCCCTTCCAAACTTAATGTCACTATCTGGAATGTGGCATTAGGTAGCTTGAAAGCATATCCAGCTCCTATTCTCAATGAGACTTGGAGTAGTAAGTAGACCTGGCACATGCTTAGTAGCTTGCCATGGTAAGTATATCTATATACTGTCAATTCCCAGATAAGAAGTGCTTTTTACATTTCTTAAGTCCGTAGAGGACAAGTTTTGTTTTTAGATGCACATTTGACCATGAAAGCTTCAATTGAACCCCTTTATTTATTTCTGTAGTAATGTAGTTAAGTCTCATATACAATAATAATAATCATACTCTTTTACTTTTTAGTGCTGCAACTCGGGTTGAAAATACCGCTCCAAACAACAGTGTGGGATCCAGATCACTGTTAAGAGAACTTTGTAATTCCTGCAGCAGCACTTAAAAAAAAAAAAAAAAAAAAAAAAAGAGGACCAGCCCAGGACGATATCTGCAAACATGCAGTTAGGTTAATTGATTCCGCCACGAATTGTACAACTTTGAAAAAAAACAGCAAAACAAAAGTGCTGCCGGCTGTTGGGTAAGATATAGATGTGTGAGAATAATAATTAAAAAAGAAAGAATAAATAAGAAATGGAGAAGTATCTTTATTACTGTTTACACTGCCTGACTTCATTGCAGTGAAAAAGGTTCAACTAGGTTTTAGGTAATAATGTCCATGAAATACTTTATACCCATAAACTAAAATGTAAACACTTTTTTTATTTAAATGCTTTTGGCAGTACTATGCTTAATTCCCCAATATATATAAGGAATAAACAATGCAAGTAGAAATCTTTCATTGTACATCTGGCTGACACATTTTTTTCAAGGCACAACAAATCCAGAACACACATTCTATAAACTTTTGGCACAATTGACAACCACGGAACTGACAATTGCATTCATATGACAAATGCATTTCCTGCAGCAAAACCAGTTTTGTTTGCTTGTGATTGTAGAGAGCTCCTTGTTACACATGTGGTGTAATTAGTAGTTTTGCTTTTAAGCAGGGGCAGTGAAAGGTGCACTGGGAAGTATCACAGTTCTCACAAGAATATCTCACAATAAACAAAGTCTCTAGGTAAAAGGAAGATATATACAAGCTGCTGCTCTCTGAGTAATAACGTAGGCTTGCTTTGCTGCTCAGGGTTGTTAGGAAGAAGTGTAACATCCCCAGGGAACTTCTACTATAGGGATCTCCACAATAGACCAAGCTCTCCGGCCTTTGCCCACTGAGCGGCAAAGCAGCTTTTTAACTAGAATCCTGATTGTGATAATCTCCAGTGGATCGCTGCAGTTTAATCTCAATCATAGCTTTTCTGCAAGTCTTCAAAACCTCATTTTAACAATCTGAGTTTTTCCAATATACACAATTTACAGAATTAAAAAACAGGTACCAACAATATTGCTTTGATCCAAATTGCAAAGTTTTTTTTTTTAATTAAATTTTTTTTTTTTAATAAAACATTTTTTTTTATCATAGGAATATGTGAACAATTTTATTTTGTACCTATGGTACCTAAATTGGAAGAATTGTATACTTACAGTACCTACACCTAAATCAAGATCCTAGTTGTGAATGATAGATTTAGTGCATTGATTATCTATAGTTTAATAAAAAAAGAAAAAATTATAGTATGTATTTGTAGCAGCTGTAACCAGATCAGATCTCCATAAACTCTTTTGTTTTCTGTGTTTTGGAAAATATCATCCGAGAATAATTTATCCAAAAGCTTTAGTGAAGCAAAAAAAAAAAAAAAAGAGAATAGATGTAAGCCTTTGTTATAAAAGAGGTAATTTAGGAAAAAAAATGAATAAAGCAAAATAACAAAAAAATGTATTGCCATAAAAATTCCCCTTTTAATGCTTTCTCTTTTTTTGTCAAATAGTTTTTAGAAATATAAATATAAAATATTTTTTTTTTGTACTTTTGAGGTGTATCGTAAAAAAAAAAAAAAAAAAGTAAACATACTGTTTATACAATGTAACTAGATTATAATACACATAGAAGAATAGAAATTTAAATACATTTCAAATGTGTCAATAAAATACACCCCCCCCCCCCCAACGTACAAAATATATACTTTTTTTAACACATTGCAGTATTCTATTTCATTTCATCAGCTCCTAATTAACACATTTTATTAAATTTCCTATCACATATCCATAATAAAGAAATATACCTGGAAGCAGTTAGGCTCAAACCGTAATGTAGGTTCTAGTGCTAAAAAATAGGATTGCTGTTAGTTTATTGCTTCAGGGGATTGCCACTGTGCTCAGATTTTTTTCTGTGCTTTATAAATGGGGATAAAGCATTTTATAAATGAACGAGGTATAAAAATATTTTTGCTTAAGGGAAAATAATATATTTAACACATATGTACTCTGTTACAGGAATGCCACTGAATTAAAAATAAAACAACACTATGCGGTTATAACAGATATGGCAATTTCAATACACAATTTAAACATACAGTTTCTGGTTTTTGTAGACAATTAACAATTATTGCAGACAATTAACAAGACTAAAAAATGTAAAATAAAGGACAAAAGTCAATAAAATATTATGCAGGCGTTAAAAAAATCATATTATAAAATATTCATGTGACTGCTATGGTATATATAATTATAGAAAATGTCCATTTAATTTACACACAATTTTCCAATCTGTATTACGACTAAATAAAAACAGTGTGGACAAGAAAGTGTCTTTAAGTTAAATTGTTAAAGTGTGAATTTAGATGCCTAAGAAATTCTGCCTCAGCTCTCGCCGATGAAGGGAAAACAGCTTGGCAGAATTCACATACGTCCGAACTATCCTGATCCCACTTCTCACCAACTGCTATTGATGGGTCGTCGTCTTGATGTGAAGATGGCTTCCAAACAGGCTACAAAAGAAAACAGAATTTATATAGGACTTTGCAATACTCACATTTCATGGGTTGCTACAGAATTCATTGTTATCTGCTTTTTACAATGATATAAAAAGACTGCTTCATGCAACTGTTGTCATCTGAAGTTAGTTTGTGCTTTATATTAACTCTACAGGCTTAATATTCTATTGCTCTGAATGAACGACCAGGTTGAAAGGTACCAGCAGATAGAACAGATACAGTTCAGAATATCTATCTGATTTTTGATGATACATGCCTATATGTTGTAATGGAGGAAAACACAACAGTAATCAATTGGGAAAATGCATGTCTGTCCTCTAAAATCAGATGGCAAAGGAATGTCTGCACTGGCTGACAGTAGCTCATAGATAGGCAACATTATATATATATACATATATACACACATACATACATACATATATATACACACACACAGCACAGCACACAGCATCAGGAGACCTGTGCTGCAATTAAAGTGGAACTTTCATTTATATAAAAAAAAAAAAATATCTGCTTCCGGCTTCTTCTTACATCACCTGATCCTAAAAACGGGCATGTGCCAAAAAGAGCAGCCCAAAGCCTCCTGGGATACATGACGTATGCATCCCAGGAGGCTGATGGTTTTCTCCTTCTGTCTTTACCACCATGGCAGTAAAGATGGAAGGGAAGGGCTGCTCCCCAAAAATAGTTAGCCACCCTTTTATATCATGTTAAAAATGTGATGATAGATACCTACATATATAATTCTCCCTCCCCCTCCAGACTGTGACTTAAATTGAAAGGAGAAGCAGCAAACTAATAAACTAATCCTTTCCTCTCTCCTCCCATCAGCAAGATCCTTATTAACACTGCTTGTACTAAAAAATAAATTCAATTCTGTACTTTATAAATGAGTGCCTTTTATATCTGCTTGGAGTTCAGATTTAGGATATACTCCAGATTAAAATAAATAAACATTTCTAAACTGATTAAAAACTAAGAAACGAAAATCATCAAAATCAAAAAAAGGAACACAAATCCATACAAAATCTGTTCTGCAGTTCTGTATACTAAACATGCCCCAGTCAAACATTTCCTAAGATAAATGCCAAATAATGGAATTACCTTTTTTACTATTTTAATTTTTTCTATTTTCTTTGTTTTTTTGTCTTTAGCAAGTGTTTGTCTCTGAGAACAATTTGTCCTTTAATTAGGATTTTTTTGTTTATTTGTATATAGTTGATCTCTTTTATATTGTTACATTTCTAGCTAATTAATTAAATAGCAAAAAGTTAACAAAAATAAATTAGTTAATACAAGACTTGGAGGTATATTTATAACCAATTTGTTGTGTGAATGTTGCAACATTAGAAGAAAAGGTCCAGATAACACTCTTATATATTTTTTTCTGTGTGAAAGGGTAATGCTTGTTCTTTAAACAGTCGTTGGTGGGCAAATTCAACATTTCTATTTTAACTTAATTAATATTCAAGTTGGTGTATTGTGTTCCTTGTTGAATATTCTTAGATAATGGTTTTGTGATTGTACTAGAGTTGGGTAAAATGTTTTTTGCTGTTCAGTGATCTGGATGTCGAGTTGAACCCCACTGAAGTCTATGGGAGACAAATCTTCCACTTAAGGGTACAAAATCTTTTAGGGTTTTTGAATGTGTGAATGTCCCTAAGCTCTTTTCTATCAGGATTATATGTTTTAGGGTATTTGATCCTAAAAAGAACATTATTTCAGCAATAAAACTACCCATAGAACATTTGGTCCTTTAAGTGGAAGGTTTCTTACCCACAGACTTTATTGGGTTTGACTTGAACTTTTGGTATGTTGATCTTTAAAGCAGAACTAAACCCTGCTATACTCACCTGTCCCTGTTCCATTGCAGGGTGCAACTATCTTCTTCCTTCTCTTCCTCGTTGTGATCTTCAGCCATCCACATTGGCAGGGCCAGGATGACGCAAATCCCATGGGAGTTTATTCTGTCCTGGCAAGTGCAGAAGAACCCGGGAATTTCTCAAATATAAAATTCATAAAAATTGAAAAAAAAAAAAAAAGAAAAAACAATCATCTGCCATGAAAAAGTGCAGGTGATTATAGGTACCTCTCCAGCCTTCAGTGACCCAGTGTTGGTGTTGTTCTGGATGAACTCCAACACTTCTGGGTAGTTTTAGAACCACTATGATTGGCTGTCTCACTGGCTAATGGGAATGTGTGGAAGGAGAAAAGTTAAAGGCCATCAAGAAGTACCAATGCTTTGCCTGTTCCAAATCTCACATTTTGGCATACAGGAGGCAAAGAAAGCTGCTCCTGATATGTAGAGGCACCTCTAGGTGCTTTCACTTGACCTACCAGCTGATGTATTTTTCCTGCAACAACCACTTTAAGAACTGATGACCCTGATTAGCAGAAATCTTCACTTTTCGGGAAGTATTTACACCTATTTAGGTTTCATATTATCCTAATATCAGAGTCTGTAATAGTCTTTAATATTAAAAGTGATTTGCGGCTTTTTCCCAAAAGGTGGCTTTAATCATGTAACAGTTGATGATCATTTTCACCACTGCTAATCTAAGTATCACAGCTCACCAGAGTTGCAATCTATCCCTGCCATTGCTTACAACCACATAAGCTGCTGCCTACTTCTATAAACAACTGTGTTTGGTAACAGCACTCGCTTCCTAGATGAGTAGGGGCCAGCCATATGGACCATATGGGATCTCTAGAGCATACTTGAGATGTCCATGTTAGTATGTCAACTTCCAGAGTAGATGAAAGTTGCGTACAGCCGTCTGCATTGGATGTTAGTGCAGAAGGATTAAAGCATATTGAGATTGGAGAAGGGAATTACTTGGCAGTACGTGAATGTGATGACTTATGTGTCGAAACATTCCATAGACCTCAATTATTTGCCGGAAGGACGACAATGTGTGTCGCTCCCAATTGTGTTTTCAGTTGTCAACAAACTTCTATGTTTTAGCTGACCTTCCTGCTCTAATGAAAGTGTTCCTTTCTCATCATGACTTCTGCATTGCAGCTTTGCAGTTTAAAAACAATGCTCTGATTTAAAGGGTGAAATTTGAAAGTCAAAATACTACAAATATTTAAGCACCAAGCTCTACCCAAATGGCCCAAAATTCCCAGGACCAATATTGTTGACTAGTATGTGGACCGTGAATGTGGATAAAAAGTCACCAGGAGGTTGAGCTAATTGATAAAAGAGGCATGCAGGGTCTCTTTTGTCAAAGAATAAAGGCCTGGCTGCTGCTGGCTTTTTGTTCTAGCTGTACACAGCTTGGGACAATGTAACTCCTGCACATGCAGAAGAGTTACATCACCAGTGGCCATCCAATGCCCAAAGGAGATTGCTGACCTCCTACCCACCAAGGAGCCAGTGGTCTGTGAATGTGATCATTTGCAGGGTGGCTGCACACAGGTAAGTCTAAGCCATAATGATCAAGTATGGTGGGAGTAATGGCTGATTATGGCAGAAGTTCAACACCCACCAACAAGTATAGTTCCTCTTTAAAGCAAATCTATCAGCAACATATTTATTTTATATAAAAAAGGGTAGATAGGGTTATCTATATAAAGTAAAAATTAGCTTAAAAAAAAACAGAAGCCCCTCCCCTTTTGCCCCTACCTTTGCAGTAGTAAAGACTGAATGGGAGAACTGAATGGGGCTGCTTCATCTGCACATGCACAATCTCGGACATGTGCAGAAAGATTTTTTCCTGCAATGACGAAAAAAGAGTGCCAATTTCATGCATGTGCAGTGAGATCGGAACTCTTTTTTTCCATTTACAATAAAAAATGTCACCCGATTGTGCGCAGTGCAAGATCAGCTGATGTAGGCAGAAGAAGAAAGAACATGGAAGAAGATTGCAGTGCATGATACTTCCTTCGCACCGGGATGAAGGAAGAATTCAAGACTGCACAGGACTGAATTAAGGCCAGGTATGGAGGGATCGGGAGCTCTGCAGAAGTAAAGGTAAGTGTATTTGTTTTATTTTTTGCTTTAGGTGGCCATGCCAACAGTCATCCAAAAGGCATGTTTAGCTGTGGTGGCTAGAAGACGGATCTAGAACATCACATGCAGCTTTTGCTAGAGCACATGCATGTGGACAAGAGGCAACTGCATCCTGCCTGCATGAAATCAGTAGCATTTAGATGCATTAGAAAGTGAATTCTATTTAAGGAAATGTAAAATAAAAATGTAAAATGTTGGTATTACACAGTATTTTAAGGAGTGTAATGTATTTAGCAGATAAAGCTCCATGATTGGGGTAGAGCTAGTCGTGTGACTTGACATGTCACATGACTGGGCTCTCCTTTGCCCTTTTTACCTTCCCAAACAAATGTTCATTCACTTTCAAGTCACTCTGCTAGCTCTAGATTCTGAAAGTTGGCTTGAGGCACAAATGTAAAGCATGTTGTTGTACTTTTTGTTTTACTTTTTAATAGCAAAAACTGCTTTAAATTAACCCCAATTATGTTATACAATTAGGGTTTACATCTAAAGCCAGCCTCAAAGTAATTAACTATACTCAATGGACCTGGTTTATTAAAGCTCTCCAAGACTGGAGGAGATAGACGTGGGAACCTGAGTGATCCAGCAAACCTGGAATGGATCTGGTCCAGAATTTAAAACATTTGCCAAACAATAAAAAAAAAGTTAGTCTTGGAGGTTCGTTCCCCCATGATAGTCTTCTTTAGTCTTGGGTGTATAAAAAACAGGATTTCAACACAACAATAACACGCAAACGTGTAAATTGCTACAATATGAAGAATCCACAATCAAGTACTTGAAAATTTCATTTTCTCTGTGAATGGCAAAATACAGGCTTGTCTAAATTGTCCTTTAGGAGAATACCCTAATAAAAGTTTACATTTATACAAAAACCATTATACATACAGAATACGGTATATCACAACATCAAAGTATTTTTTAATGGAAAATAACAATACACAAAAAACAGAAAAACAAAATATATAATAACCTCAAGTCATCTCAAGGCCCCTTCCCCCAATTTACCCTGGTGAGAAACTCAATTATCTAACCTTCTGCCCTGTGCCTTTTGACAGCTCAGCACCAATTCGCCTGCATTTTTTATTTTATTTTTTTCTCTCTGGCTGCCTTCTTTCCCATCAACTTGCAATCACATACCAGCTGTTTCTTCAGTTCTGGTATGGAAAGAGAATACACAATGCAGCCTGACACCTAGTGGCCACATAGCATACAACAGGTACAGGATTAAGGCAGGGCTCCAGGCTAATAGAAAAATCTAATGTAATACTTAATAAACGTTATGTAATGCAGTTTTACATATTCAAGCCCCTTCAACCTTTAATATTCACTGGAATCTAAATGTCCATGTCAAATTTAAAAGTGCATACACACATTTTTTGCTATAACTCCAATTCGCCTGCTAAAATATTTTTTTACTAGTAGGAAATTTAATTTTTTTTTTTTTTAAACTTGCTCTGCTTTTATCTTTTATATTTTTTATAGACTAACAAAGGGAAAGAGTTAAATTGTTAAACAGAGGAACACTGCCTTCTAATGGTTGCAGTGAAAACTACAGGCAAGCTGAAGGCTCATTTGTATGTGAAGGCTCATTTGTATGTGAACCCACAACATGCATGTGATCATTATGTTATAGGTAACATAGTGATCTCATGATCAAGAACCACTTTCATTGGTTTCTGATTAAAAATGGGGACCACAGGTACCAGTGACAGCTAAGTCTGACTGCATGGTAAGTATAAATTAACATACTTTAATATAGGGCATCCTTCTTGAGAAAGTTATTCTACAAAGTGAAGGGAGTAAGCAATTAATCCCCTGCACAGAAAAACTGGGGCTGGTTAAGGGAGGAACAGCACTCTTAACCAATCAGGATTCTACTGCACAATGCTTGTCAAAAATGTATAGGGTTACAGGTGGTAAAAACACAAGTTGACCTCATCAATGCCTGGTTCTCCATCGCCCTATTATAGGCCTGGAGAAAACTAGGTGATGAAAAGGAAAGCATCAGCAGCTATTTTTTGTTTTAATCTATATATCCCTATATAGAGACTTTATTATATTATCCTTAATTATATTTGGCAACAATTGTCACAAGTGTATCACTTTCTAAAATGGGAAAATATCTTGAATGCACTAATTCAGCTCGCATACCTGCACACCCATTTTGAAGCTGAGCAAGTTTTATATTTTTGCTGGACTAAACAGTGAAGATAGAAGCAGCATAACAATGCCCCTCTGTTACTATGCTGTGTATACCCATCAGCATGAATTCTAGGTCCATTTTCATGTTTACCTGCTCACTCTTGTCTGCTTTGCTGGAAAAAATCTGTTTACAGAGCTCAATACCTTAATTTGATTTAAAGCGCATAATAAGTATTAAAACAGATACAATAAAATTGACCCAATCTGACCCTGGGTAACAAACGACTTACCTGCTGAGGTCCTCGTACTGTTCTCTCTGTCATGTCTATGGAGTCATCCAAATTTGGGATATCTGGCACACGGAAGGCATTTGTACCTTTCCCAGCCAGATTGTTGGCTGCAAAGAAGAGACTGCTATCTTCAGCTCCTTCTACAAAGGTGTCCTTATAGTTAGGTTCTAGTTCATTATTGACCATGTGACATACAGTTCTCGGTGAGCGAGGTGAATATGGTGGGCTGCTTATTGCTGTGCTGAACTTCCTAAGGGGAGTTTCCCCCTGAATTTTGCTAGAATTAGTATTTTGTTCCAGTGCAAGTGTGAGATTTGGCAGCTTTTCCGCAGAACTCTGCAAAAATTCGGAATTGTCAGTGCTTGGTGGGAACTTGACACTTAGGTTTGAAAGGGACTCTACAGAGATGGCCAGGTCGTCTTCTGGTGTCAACCCTTGCGGTGTGATTGGAGCAAATTGCGGTGGGCCCATAATCGTTATTGGCTTTTGTTGCATCTTAGCCTCCTGGATGTCTTCATCTGTGCATTGGATGGGCATGGAAAACTGTTCCAGGGGATCTACGTGTAATCAAAGGATGGACTTTATTTATTATATACATTTTCCTAATTTCTCAGAATAAAAAGGGAAGTAGTTAGCAAGTGAGTGAACAGTCTTTCTAAAAGTGATTGCAGTGGAAAACAAAAGGTTTTCATGGTGAGCTATGGGGAGTCTGGGGTGCAAGCTAGAGAGACAACGCTTTGTGTTTTTATTTTGAAAAAAAAGTATACCTAAAATCTAACTTTTTTATGTGGATGAGATTAAAACCCTTTGTCAATTGTATTAAGGGTTGCCTCCCTGGTGGAGAGATTCACCTTCTATATTTGTTTTAAGCATTGTTGCTAAGGCATAGAGGTGGGAAACCCAAACTTTACAGATTTCAACAGAAAAAGAGGGAAACCGATCCCCTAGCATAAGTGATTCTCCTCCAAGGAATGCATTGCTAAATGTCAGATTCACTGCTTTATTCATAGACTCTATAGTGTATGCCAAGCATAAGAGATTTCTTCTTAGGGCTGCGTTCACATGAGCAATAATTGTCATTGGAAAGAATTTTTCACGATCCTTTCCAGCGACAAAAGACTCAACGATGCATGAACAAACGCTGTACATACAGCGCCACTCTGCTCTATGGAGAGGGGAGGGGGAGAACAATGGAGCTGCACCTTGCTGTGCGCTCTCCCTTTCACTTTTATTACAATTGTTCATCGTTCGTTGATACGCCAGGAGGGATCTATGAATGATCAGTGCTGTATACATGCCAGAATCATCTGACGTGCGTACGTAGCCTACGTCTGAAAGATCTACTCTCACTTGTTGTTGTGTGTCCATGACAAGAAATTGGCACAGATAGAAATGAAATCTGTCAAAGTTATTACTACTCTAATATACACTTTAGGTAACTTTACATCTCTATTAGATTTATGAACAGTTTGCTTTTAGCTTTTTCAAAATAAAACCCACTAAACTTAAAAGGTACAAGGGGTGTTTGAAGTGTTCATATAGAGTCATGTATATCTGTCTAATGGCATAGATGGCAGCCATAGCCAGTGGCTTTATAAATACTGACATGTGGAAGGGTCAGAACACATATGTCCACTCTCCTTCCCACTTGTAAGGAGGTTGAACAGTAATAGAATATTGCTTTGTGATATACTGGCAGGTGGCAAAGCCAATGTGCTCAGGACCCCTATTTATTGGGTTTTCAATCACTATCACATGTGGCATTACCTAGGGTGGACTGTATGCAAAGGCATATGAATGGAATTCTTACTACATCAATAAAAATGACATCAACTCATCAAGACTTTTTGATATTTGCAAAACTGCTCCCAAGAACCAGCCTATTGCTTGCATTAGGGCTAAAGGCTCTTGAGGAGTATAAAAAAAGTGCAATGATATTTTGCTGACCCCCTCTTATCAGCCTACATTGGAAAGATGAGACATCACTGGGTCTAGACAAAGTTTAATGAAAATATTTCAGTAGCATGTTGATGAGAGAAAAAGGGGGTTCAGGGACCAGGAAAAACAAAATAAAAGCAGAAGAAACTTCAGCCATAACTGCAGCAAAGTCAGGTCCCCCTGGCTCTACAGTCTGGCATTGATGCATAAATCTCAGGGCACAATTACAAATCCTGTGTCAGAGCAAAATACTCCCTTATATGTATTTTTATGTATATTTATCAGATTGCTTAGAATTTAACTTTAATCTCATTGGGCTCATTGTAAAACCCCATGGCCGGTAGCTCTAAAAAGCATAGAAAATTGCTACTGTGTGGCAGGTTAAACCACATTGAAGGCAACCAGATTTGCATGTGGCTTCAGTTCCAGTGCAAATCTTTAAAATAGAAACTGCACAGCCAAAACCAAAAAAGAAAAAAAAAATCCCTAATTGATCCCTGTTGGGGCTGCATGTGTGCCCATAAAACAAAGTGGCTCACTGCAGGTATGAAATGGTACTAAGCTCTTGAGATGAATACCAAAAAATCTTAGTTTCCTGACAGCATGTACAAATGGGTAAAATCCGTCCCTTGCTCTCCACAGGACCACTTTACTAAAGCAATAAAAGTAACCGCCTCCAGTATTAGGCATTGCATATAATCTGGTAACATTTGTTGTTTTTGTACATATGGCTTTAATATATGGTTACAATATGGCTTTGTGCACTATTGTTCTGCCTGTTATGGTGTTTTTTTTACCAGGATTCTAAAATTATACATACCTGTTTATCATCCTGTGGTATTTGTGGGAAACACCTTGGATGTTTTTTCTTGGGTTACTTTACATATTTAATCATTGATGTTAATGAGTGCAATTGCTATCTAACACTGTTAATCTTTAAACTTCTCCAGCAGGGGTAGCAGCCTTTGTTAGGTGACCATCACTGTCCTGCTTACACCAGGCGCCATTTTGAAAAACTTTTTTCTGTTTTTTACTTCTTTGTAGCTGCTATGCTGACTGGTAGGAAGTCTGATAGAAAGTTTTATTTGTAGGTTTTGTTAAGTACATATTTAAGAACAATATATTAATTGTTTTAGTTGCTGGTTCAACTAACCTCGCCTCACAGGCACGGAAACTGCGCCACAGGTAGGGGATGGATTCAGAAGATGGCCGCCACCTAAAAAAAAATCCCTCCAAGAAAGCATACCAGGAAGTCAGAGCATGCTTCTCTCCAGCTCAGTCTACGGTGCCTGTAATAGAGGGTGTGTAACAAATGATGTCTCCATGTAGGCCAGTGTCAAAGGGTGCTAAAGCTTCCTTAATTCAATGTGGCATTGCTACCAGGCATTTATCCAACTGACTAGCAATGTGCAATATGGGCCCCTTAGGTCAGCTAACATTGACACCAGTTAATGTTTTGGCTATTTGTAAACTTGACATTCTTCCAATGGGCAGCAATGCAACCAGGCATTTATCCCACGGACCATCACACTGACCAGCAATGTACAATCTGTGCCTCTCAGGTTAGTTAACATTGACACCAGATAATGTGTTGGCTATATGTATAGGTGACATTCTTCCCACTGGCAGCAATGCAACCAGCCATTCATCCCACTGACCATCACACAAGTGTACAGTGATGTGTGTTGATGTGTGGTTTGTGGCAATGGTTCCTTAAGACTCATATGTTGTAACTTAAAAAATGTTAGAAAGATGGATTTAGGCCTTCAAGCAAAGAGAAACTTCCTGCCCATTTTAAGTCAGTCAGCATATTGCTCTGCCATTGAAGTATGCTGGGTGTGTGGCACAAAGGCCTTGCCCTTCAAACTTATCTGTGCATCTTGCTTTAAAGAAGCAAATAAAGATAAGAAAGAACAACCAAGCCATGCATTATGTCTGCGCCAGATACTTCCCCGCCTGCCTCTCAAGTACTATCTGTTCGGCAAAGGGATAAAAGCATCTCAGAAAGACAAGACACCTGGCCTCTTTCCAGAGAATAGATGCTTTTCCAGAGCATCTATTCATCGATGCTCTGGAAAAGGATGAGGGGAAAAAGAAAGTTCACCCTGTGAAATTACTAATAGGACGAGGTCACTCTCTCATTCCAGAAACAAATCAGTGGAGCACTTGGAAAGTGAATCATTTTGGTCATGTGGCGCAAGATTATTACCATCTAAGCGGGAGTGGGCTATATGCTTTAAGGAGTCAGGCCTAGATAAAGAAAGTGAATCAAGGCTAGTAGAAAGTGGCCAGTCATCACCAAAAGAAGTTATCCTACATTTTAGAATTAGATTCCAATTATTTTTTGTTTAGGATCCTAGGGGTCAGTGTCTAGATGGGGACTTAAAGCAAATCTACCCCACAACAGGTCCGGTTGTTGCCCAGCAGTAGTATAAGGATTGCAGTCACTTTGTTGGGGGCAGATAAACATCTGGCGGCGGATAGAGTTTTTGTCAGGCTCTCCGAGATCCTGGTACATTCAGACAACAGTTCTAAAAGATTCATAAAAGTGTAATGCGCTTCTATCTTATGTGCAAGGAATGGGACAAGCAGTGGTGCTGCTATCAATATGAGAACAAGAAAGAGGATTCTATTCAAACTTTTCATAGTAAATTACCTCTCATGGGTTTAGGTCAATTCTGGACCTGAAGGATTTAAATACTTTTTACACTAAAAGGTTTTGTATGATAATCTTGCAGATGACCTTGTCAGTCATTTGTCTGGCTCATTGGATGATTTCAATAGATCTAGCAGAAGCTTACAGGCCAGTCTGGTGGGGAATGCCACCAGACATTCTTCCTGTCTGAGATGTTTCAAACACCTCCAGTTCACCTGTCCACCCTTCACTCTTTTCACAGCTCCGAAGATGTTTGTTAAACATTTGTCACAGTGATAACCTTGCTGTGGTTCAGGGAGTGAGCCTATGTCACTACTTGAACAACGTTATTTGCTTACAATATCCAAAACCAAGTTGGAGAGTCACAAGAAAACATTTCTGCAAACTCTGACTCTGGTGATCAGAAGAGTCAGTAAGGGTCAATGCAGGGAATAGAAATTTGAGGATAATATTCATTACAGTGAAATCTAGAACACTTTTGCCTTCGTACAAAGTGGCACAAATGATGGTGTGGGCTCAAAGAGTTTTAGAGGGGTCGACACTGCCAGTGAAGGAATTATTATTATTTTAATATAATTATGCAGGTCAGATCTTACCATAAACAGACAAAGTGGAAAAATATTGTCTATTTCCATTAAATTACAGTCAGGTTTTTTGTTTTTTATAAACAAACAAGCGTTTCAATTTTTCTTTCTCCCTAACCACCAGCCTAAAATCTGTTGAGGGATCATATGGGAGAATCATTTCTCAACCACAAGTTTTTTTTTACTACTCCTTTTATTCTTTCTTGCCAGGACTAACTTTTCCATGGTCGTTAGCAGCATTCTATCCCTGTCTGCCCGGGACTTAATGCAAACTTGCTGGAAGGCAGAGGCTCCTAGCATCTGGTTATTCTCGGTGTTGGCAGATATGCTTAAAGCTTACAAACATCTGTAAATAGATGCCACAATATAGAGAAAGTTTTTATTTGTATAGCAGAAATCAAGGGTTTTCTCATTTAAACCATCACCAGCACAGGTTCCAGAATGTTCTACATTCAGGTTCTGACAAGGAACTTGGGGTCAACTTGTTTAGGTCCAAGTGTCAGCCCCGACAACCACCAAGTGATTGGAACGTCTTTTGCGGTGACCATTCTTCAAAGCAGTTGTGAAATTGAAGCCTTCAGTAAAGTAATTCTTGTCAGCAGGGGACTTGCCTCTGGGCCTACAAGTTCTCAGGGAGCTTCCTTTCCATCCAGTCTAGGGCTGCTCAATAAGAAAATGGACTTGGAAGCTGAAATTCATGCCAAATGAGAAGTAATTCTTTGGCATGGAGACATTCATTTACTGAAGGTTCTCATGAAAATGAGGATGATTTTTACCATTTACCTTCAGAGAAACAATGATTTGATAGTTGTGGATGTTCTAGTCAGCCTCTCTAGCAGTCCTTTATGGAGCACAGCAGTATCTGTTACAGATTTTGCATTCTAGGGTTTTTAATACCATGTGGTATGCTTACATCATGAGAACTTGATTCCATAGCAGGAAGTCAAGAGACATTCAACTAGGCAAGGGGCAACCTTATAGACTTAGTTTACAGAAGTATATATGGAAGTGAACTGTAAATAACCAGTTGGAAGTCTTCCAACATTCGTTTAGTGTTATAGGTTGGAGCTTCAGCCACCTTGGGGCTTATATTTGATAAGTTGCTCTCTCTAAAGAGTAACTTTGTTTCCGTGGCATTTTTTGCTTTTTTCTTCTCCCCCTTTATGTTACTGCTTGCTACATCCCATTGGTACATGCTGTCAGGAGGAGTGTCAGAAAAATGGAAAATTGTCGTCATACTTACTTGTAATTTTCCTTTCCTGTAAACTCCTCCTGACAGCATGTTTCCCTCCCTTATCCTGTCGTGAGCTTGTTACAGAACACCTGTATAGGAGAGGGAGGTTTTTTTTATTGCTTTGGTAAAGTGGTCCTGTGGGGAGCAACGGGCAGAGATTACCCATGTGTGCATGCTGTCAGGAGGAGATTACCTGTAAATTTCCTTTCCTGTAAGTATGACAACAATTTTCCATAATCTTGCTACTGAAACAGATTCACCAATGGCAACATTCAAATACAAATTAGCAACGATGGCTCAATTATCCCTGTCCTCCCAGGTTCACTTTAAAATGTTCATAACATTTTTATTTTAGCACTACCTCCCCTGTAGATATGAAGGGGTTACAGTGACATTGGGAGATATGAAATCATGCATTCCATTTACAGTAAAATATAAAGCACATCATACCTTTACCAGATGCGTCTTCTCTCTTCATGTGAACCGTGTTCAAAAGGCTGCTTTGTTTTTTAGTTAACTTGCAAATCTGGCTGAATTGTTCCTTTATGCCAGAGAAAACACGCTCAATGCTTTGCCTGTGTAGAAAACATTTTGTTGAAGAGTATTCAGTAGCAGTAAAGAAAATTGACACATCTGTGAAATGTTGTTGTCTTTCAAAGATAGATTCGCAGCTGATGAACACTTTTACATTGTAATATAAAAAATAAAGCTAAAATTAGTTAGGAGCATTGTTAAAAAAGAAGAACAATACTTTTAGGGCTCTATTCATATAACAGGGACAATGGGAACATACCAGTGTTCAGTACACTCCCTGATATTCCTGTATCCCACATGGAGGATATACAGGGTTTGGAGTGTAATCCCGGAGATAGCAGTGTAACTGACTATGAAGGAAGTGTTTCATCAAACCAGTTGTTCTCCCAAGAAGAGCTCAATGATTTAATGTGTGACCTAAGCCTGTCAAAACAAGCATCTGAACTTTTAGCATCCAGGCTAAAAGAAAAGAACTGTCTAAGACTGGAAATTAAAATACCGGTTTATACCGAGCAGAAGACTGCCGGCTTTTCATAGACAGTTCCACTCGAAGTTTGAAATCAGTTTTACTGCATAATGGCAACTGCTATGCATCAATTCCAATTGGTCACTCAACAAAACTTAAAGAAGAATATGAAAATATCAAAAAGGTCTTACAAAAGCTTTGATATCATGAACACCAATGGTCCATATGTGTTGATTTATAAATGGTGAACTTCCTACTTGGACAACAAAGTAGATACACAAAGTACCCATGTTTCATCTGCTTGTGGGATAGTAGAGCAAAGCAGTATCACTGGAAAAAAAGTGACATGGCCTCCAAGGGAAAACTTGAAAAAAGGTGCAGCGAACATAATTAACGAGCCAATGGTTGACAAAGAAAAAACAATCATCCTCCCTCCACTACACATAAAGTTGGGATTAATGAAGCAATTTGTTAGAGCTCTAAACAAGGACGGTGATTGCTTCAAATACATTTGTGGATTCCTTCCTGGATTGATTACTGAAAAATAAAAGCAGGAATCTTTGATGGACCCCAGATTTGGAAACTGATAAAGGATTCAAATTTCACAAGTTACATGACTGATACTGAAGCTTCTGCCTGGCACAGCTTTGTCATTAGTAACTTACTCTTAAAATTAAAAAACTTGGTTGCTACTATGAGCATAAAGGTACACTATCTCCATAGCCATTTGCAAAATTTTCCAGAAAACCTTAGCGATTTCAGTGAGGAACAAGGGGAGAGGTTCCATCAAGATATAAAGGTGATGGAAGAAAGGTATCAGGCAGATGGGATAGACACATGATGGCAGACTACTGCTGGAGTCTTCAACTTGATTGTCCTGATCATCAACATAAAAGGAAATCATACAAATGGAGTTTTTCAGTGACTTCTTTTTGATAAGGTCTGTAAATATACTGAACATAGAATATATTGACAATAGGTATTCCAAAAATTAAATTTTGTATACCTAGGCATATCTATTTTAATTTTGCTTAATTTTCATGTTTCAATAGTTTTCTATGAGGTTAATATTGAGGACATTATTTAAAAAAAAAAATAGAGCCAATCTAACAAAAACAATACCATATTTGGAATCTGTGCATCAAACATAACCTAAAATGGCTTTATTCTGTTTGGCAAGAAAATGTTTGTTGAACAGTGTTTATGTCATATTTAATTTTGCTAACTCAAGTAATGAATTAGTTTACCCTATTACAGGTAGAGTCAGATTCGCACCCCATCTATTCGTCTTTGCTTTCAGTTTAAAGACGATATGTACATAAGATGTACAGCCTAAATCCACCATCAGCAACAACATCGCAGTTGGTTTTTCTCCTAGTAAAATTTAACCCCATCTGTCCTGGTGACTATGATCATTAAAGCAGACCTATCACCACATTTCTTACATTATATAGAAGAGTAGATAACCCTTCTATATAAAGTAAAAAAGCCTTTAAAAAAAAAAATATGCTAAGTGGAGGTAAAGACAGAATGGGAGTGCAGAGCCTCCTGGGTCTGAAGACTTGGGAATGCGCAGAAATAGCTTTTCAATCATTAAAAAACCCATGAGGTTTATGTCAGATACAATAAAATTGTTGGTTATGTTTGTTGCAGTGTTGTTATTGTGATGTCCCTTGCCTCCTGAGAAAGCAATAGTTGAGAAACGTGTGGAAATATCAAAAATGGGACTTTTTTTGTTAACATCGACATCTACATTGATATATTCTATAAAAAATTGTCAACTGATATCTCATGTATGCCTTTTAATGAATATTAAATTATGTTTTTATCATTGACATTGTGTAAATATTAAGGACTTTTGGTTCCATAAAAGTCAAATAAATCTGGAAAATGGTAGCTTTTCAATCATTGACATAAAAAGGTGCCAATCACGTGCATGTGCATAGTGAAATTTCTTTTTTTTTTTTTTTTTTTTTTACAACTACACCAGGTTACATCACCTGATCTCACACCTGTGCAGTGCGAGGTCAGGTGACAGACAGAAGAAGGAAAAAGATAGCAGCACCTTGCACTTCGTCCACGTCAGGATAAAGGGAGACACCAGGACAACACGGGACTGTATGGAAAACAGCTCTAGATTGATAAAGGGATCTGTGGAATAAAGGTAAGTGACATTTCTTTGTTTTTACTTTAGTTCTGCTTTAAGGTCAGGGAATATCATCAGAGTAGGTGGTGGGGAACTGGAAGTTAAGGGAAATCTTCATGATAGAACACAGATAGCCTTCAACAGATCTGTTGCAACAACTTTATTTACTGGCTCTATTTCCACTGATCCTCCATTTATTTTAAAAAGACATTTTTACTTGGCATATAGTTTTAAATAAACATTGCAGGTACAAGTACAGAGGAGAAAGAATTATTCAGTTCCTAATATGTCATAGTAATTTGATGCTAACCAAGAAGCAGTTGACACATTATCAAGTCCTGTTTAAAAATTCAATATGACAAGCTATAGAATGTAGTTTGGGCTTGTATAAGGACATAAAGCCGAAAGTTGAGGAAATTGGCCAGGTATGAGGTATAAAAGAGGGGACCATTGAGAAGGGGGAGTAGAGTGTGGGAAAGGGATTTTGAGATCTGATCTCCCCTCTTTTTCCAGCCAATCTGTTGTACTGTCTTCCTAGGTAACGCAGAAGTTCTCTGGAAGTTCTTGATCATGTCATATATATATATATATATATATATATATATATATAATACACACACACACACACACACACATAATTTCCTTTTAAATAACTATATTCATAGGTATGCAATTTGCTCCTGTGGATGAATTTCTAGACCCAAGTTTAATTAATCTTTTGGATTTTTTTTTCTATAAACATATTGGAACATGCAAATTTGTTTTCCCAAACGATCTTTGAATAATTCTTTTACTATGCAATATAAAAAAACGTTTCTACAGTATTTCGTAATAAAAGAATGAAATAGTTAGGCAACAGTAATGTGGGAAATAAATGTGGAATCTACCCATTGAAAATGTTAAAGTATTACATGAAAACAACAAGGGGACTGCAATATGGAAACCTCTAAGAATTTTCCCATCGGGGGGGGGGGAAGTTCTAAGTAGGGAGGCACTACTTGTCAGATTTTACTCTTAAAGTATCTATTCAATTCTCTTAAAAAATTGACCAGTATTGACATAACTGAAATTATGATAGCCAGGCACACTAGGTATGGTGGTCAGATAACTCTCTAGATCAGTGTTTTTCAACCAGGGTTGATAGGGGTTCTTTCAATTTGTGCCTCTCAGGTCAATTTAATTGACACCAATAATCGTTTTGGCAATCTGTAAGGGTGACAGCAACGTAAGAGGCATTTTTCCTACTGAAAACCACACTACTATGAGATGTGGATATAGTAACTAAAGCAGGGGCTCTCCGAAGACTTAAAAGTTATTTCAAAGGCTTCATCCATGTTTACCAGGTCGAGGAACACTACTTTAGATAGCAAGCTCCTAAGGGCAGGGTCTCCCCCCCCCGCGTGTCTTAAATCTGCTGTACCTGTCAAATCTACATTTTTCCATGTTCATATTCTATTGTGCGTGAACAATGTAGGTATTTATAATATACTGTATTGTCTCAATTGTAGTCAATACTGTGCCACAGAAAATGATGGTGATCTATAAATAAAAAAATATAAGTTATATTATTGATTATAGGCTATTTATATTTAGTTATTATATCCTGGAAACAACCTTAAAACTAAAGGCTTGTTTAAACAAAAAATATTAAAATTCAAAAATAGAAAACTAAATTTTTTGACATTGATAAGCCATATTTAAATGGAATCAGGTTTGGTTCCGATTCCTAGGCTTCTAAAAGTAGAAAATACAGGCACTGTAATATCTCTAAAGGAATGAAGCTCTAAACATTTGAATATAGTAACTATTCTTCTTTTTTCAAAGTGGCAAATACTTGCAAAAGTGCACAGGTGTAAAAAATGGCCATTGTGGTTTATGGTATCCCCTACAGGCAATACTAATGGCTAGTCCTTTGCGCTTACCTTTTTTTTTTGGGGGGGGGGGGGGGGCACGGTTTCTACAATTAAATAAATTATACTCCCCAACAACTGTATGAATACAAATTGCTCAATATGTATATAGACCTACATAAAAATACACAGAGATATTGACGATTATGAGCTCATGCTGAAAACAGAGTGAGCTATAGCAGATAAAAATACTTAATATTAATGGTATAAATGGTAAAAATTGTGCTAATGGTATTTATTTCATGCAAATAACAATGAGTATAAGAAGATAGTCCCCGTGTTAGTAGATACTAATTACCGATGACATGATTGCTAATAAATGCTTACAAATACAACCATCAGATGCAGCGAACTGTTGGAGAAATGGAGTAACGTGTTAATAAATGCTTACAAAAGCAGAGAGTTACACTTAACAACTAATACTATTGAATGGTAACAAAATTAATAGGAAAAAAAAATAGTAAGTATTAACGGCCCTAACAAAGAACACTGCGGGCTAATTAGTGTTACTGGTGGCTGGTTAGTGCCAAACACATATTAGCCAAGACAGATAATTATAGAATATGGAAATAGGCTATACTAAGAAAGGAGGGACAGCAAAGCTGATCTGTGTTAACATGTGCAGTTTTATCAACAAAGCACGGGACTGGTAGGGAGAAAGTATGCATCTTAATTATTAGGGAAGCAGAGGGTGGCAGAATATTAAAGGGAAAGTCTAGGGGATTTTAGATTCATCCTTACCCAGACAATTCACTCCATTTATAAAACAGATCTGACATTCACTGAAACATTCCCTGGAATCTTCCAGGTTTATGTGATTCAATAGAAGTAATTGATTCCCCAGCAGGAAATGTTTCAGTTATTGTCAGATTCACTGCTTTATAAATAGATCACAACAACAAAAATGTAAAGGCTCCAAATATTGCTTGATCCCTGGGCAGATCTGAATCTCCAATGAAGCCAACTCTGATTCATTTAGTTACTTGTTCAAATTTCAGCCTTAGCTATTGAGCCTTGTAAAGTAAAGGTTTCCAACAAAACAGATGAGGATAGGCATTGGATTAAAAAGAAATATGGGGTTCGTGGTGTGGGCACTATTCATAGCCAACCACACTCTCTCCCCCTTCTTTGCCATTTTTTCCCCCTTAGTTTTTCATTTTGCTTATTTGTATTTTTGCATTCATATTCATTTATTAAATTTTAATTATATAATTACTTTTTCATGTTTTGGTTATTAATTTTTGTTGTTAAATTTTCAACAAACCGGACTCTTATTCCTATTCAGTTTTGTCCTTTTTATATTTTCTGTATTCATACTTTTGTTAATCTATTTTTTTCGAAATTGTGACATCAAAAATAAATTATTAGGCCACACTGTTTTACCCACACCTATTGGGCCAATCCCATGTATTATGGACAATGCAATACCCCCTAACCCCCATTTGGGTTTCCATAGACCAGAAATGAGCAGCCATCAATACAATGAAGCATTGTAACAGAGCAGGTACCTTTGTGTGCTTGCACTAACATTCTGATGGCTGTTTACACAAAAAAAATATACAGAGTCACTCTAAATCTGAAGAGGGTTTTGGGGCTTACAGCAGACAAAATAAGTAGTTGGAATGACAGGCAACATACCATCATTTAAAGCAAACTGACAGATTTCAGAACAGCTGTTAAAACTGCCCTGTGTAAATATTCAAAAAATGTAAATGCTCCCCACTCCAAATCTAAATGAAAGTAGAAAAAAAATACGGGATATAAGACGGCAAGATGAGCAATGTAAATCCTCCCTGCAGCCTCTGTGATAACTGCTGATGCAAATTTGTGCTAATTGGCAAATTGTTTTGGTTTTAAATGTATATTTATTGGTGTTTAAGTATAAGAATGGAGCTATAAACACAAAGATTTTTTTTAACAAATGTAATGTGACAAATACTACCAAAATGAACATTTATAGCTCCTATTTAATTTATGTATTATCTTATTTATCCAAAGAAATCAGAATTACAAGTTTGCTGTATTTTTGGGTCATTTTCTTACACTTAGAAGTGAGAAAAAAAAAATATCGCCACCCTACAAAACAATGCCCAACAATTAATATTCTACCTTTCCACCTCCTCCTATGAAGGGCCCCAGTGATTTTTTTATACGTTCTATAACCTTTTACAAAGTTACCGTAGGTTGAAAAAAAGACCATCCAGTTCAACCACTAGGAAATAAACATACTAGAAAAACTGAATGTTCCAGATAGAAACATATATTTATGATCCAGATGAAGGCAAAAAAAACCCTTTTTTTAAATCATGGCTCTTGCTATAGCCAAATTTGGGCTCAACACCACAGCACTGCTTTCTGCACCAGTATCCTAAAGTGTGTCGCAGTAACAATGGTGGTCTCATGACGCTGTGCATTCACAGTGATGACTTCGGTCTTCTATGTTGGATGGAGTTGGCCAGCATTCAGTCTGAAAGACTAAGGACATCCAGTGGGGAAAAAAGGAACCAGAGGGGTGGGTGGGGGCTACGGCAGAGGAAAGCTTTGAATTGAATGAGAACATTTTTCTTTTTTTATAAAGCCTGGGGGGCATTTTTGTTCATCACTTTCTGTCACTTTCTATTTACTTTACACATATAAGAACAACAACAATCACAGTCAATAACATTAGTTTACTTTACCTGTCATTTTCACTGAAGGCAGAAGCAGCAGGAAGATCTGGAATCACGTTTTTATTTCTCATCTCATGAAAAAAATAAAATAAAAAGTATACCTTAACGAGTAAGAATGACAAAGCATTTGAGTTCAATCCTGAGTGTCTATTTTTGGTTTATCTAAGATTGTTAGGAGATACCAGAAAAATGTATAAACTATGAAGGTTTAAAACATTGATAATGATCAAGAATAGTTTTTCTGACTTGTTTGTTGTTGACAAAGAGATAGAAATGAATGCTGCAAAACATCACTAAAAACATTTACTGCAGTGTTATACCATCTCCTAGTGGCCAAGCAATGTACAATTCACTAATGGATAGCTGTGATTCTAACTGGAACTCAATTTAAGATAGCTGGAGGCTGGATGGTTGTTATGGGAAAGATCAGCACCGATTCTCACCTCCTCTACTGAAAACCTTTACAGCAAAGAAAAGAGCAGCTGTGTCTTTAACAACCAGACCACAACACACTTTACAAAATGAGAGGGAACACAATTCTGGATGTCATAGACAAAGAATACTAAACTTATTAAAGGAAATCCTGGAGTGTTGCATATAATAAAATAAGAATGGGAGACAGATATAGATAAAAAATGCCCATGTATGGTATGGTTTACTGCAGATCCAAAGCCCAGAGTATAGACAGAGAAGAGAAAGGCGAGAGAAGAGAGCCAGGAGAGAAAGA
>NC_092864.1:42973734-42987274 GCF_032062135.1 Pyxicephalus adspersus | reverse complement strand
GAGAGAGAGAGAAAGAGAGAGAATGAAACAGAGAGAAAATATAGAGACATTTGGGTACTATATAGTTATGAAATGGGACACCATATTTTGGTGGGATGCATTTTTGAAGGTCATAGGTGGTCTATGCTGTAATTTACACCTGTTGTCCCCATTGTTAAGACCTGCATGTGCTCAGACATCTCAATTGTCCTTTTATCTACTTTTCTGGTAGCACTGGGTCAATTTGACATCTATGAATGTGGATTATTATCCATTAAAAGTGCATTATTATATACAACATGTTTTTGAGAATAAACAGATATAGAAAATTAGAATGAACTGAGATACAGTGAGGTGGGGGGGTCATTGAATTGTTAGATACTTCTCACTGTGTTATGGGTAAATGGTGTCTCAGAACAATCTTGGCACTTTGCAAACCTTACGCTGTGCTAAATACTGGGCTGAGAAAAATAACTTTGTTCAGCTACAAGAATATATAGGCACCATCACCAATCAGAAATGCTTTTGGACAAAGCCTCTGGTTACTCCTCATGTGCCTTTCCCCGTCTGACCTCATGCCACATTTTCAGCTTGGACACAAAGCTGGACCAACCTGGATTGCTTGATAGGAGACCAGCAGGACGCCGACGAAGCAAATTAGGTGTTTTTTTAGGTTTTAAGCGAACCCAAGTGTGACTCGGGATTAATGCTTTTTGCAGGTAAAATCCACCCCGAATCACGCTCGGGATTACCGCCGGGGGGGCTTATTGTTTCACAGTAAAGTATTGTTTTTTTTTAACACTGCCTAATGCTGAACAAACATTTATAAATCCTTTTGGTTACTGAACATGTATCTGTAATATTATCCCCTGGAAATGAGTGCTGTAGAGATTTATTTTGTGCCTCCACAGGAGACTCCTTACCTCTGCTTCATGTCCATGGCATGTTCTAGAATCTTGCCTTTCATTGGCTTCTTTCAAGAGGGTCTTCAAACACTGAATTTCTTCATTTTGTATGGAAAGGGTAGATATTAGCTTGTCTCGTTCACCTTCCATTTCCATATATCGTAGCTTCTCAAGATCAAGCTGCTCCTGTCAGAATATGCAATGTTTACAGCACATTTATCATTTTTACACAATCATTTAATACAAATCAAAGAAATTGTATTTTCTGAACGTCACTGCAGTATTAAAGCATATAAAGCATATAGTAATAAAAAATGTTATATATTGCAGCTTACTCCTGAAACATAGTGGCAGCATTTTAGTAGGAACAGAATACCCCTGTTGGCCCTGCAAAAAATTGTCTTTGACACATCCTGTGAGCTGACAAGACCACAACAAATTGTATCTTTGTTTTGTAAATTAAGGAATACCATTAACTATCATGGAGATCAACAAAAACCGACAAGTTTGAAGTCCAGCCTGTGTTACATCAATAGCTGCCTCCATAGACAAAGTGGAGAAATGAGTATAGTCACTAATGTACATAAAATGTGTAATTTAACCCTTACCAGATGTAAATAAAATGAAAAATGAATGTATCCACCACATAGAGGTTGAGTTTAAATGTATTCCACAGGTATTTTCTATATTGTCTAAAAATGTTGTTTGCCTGAAATAAAAGCAAACACAGCCACTAAATCCAAGAACAGGCAAGTTGTAATATATTAAGTTTATGTCCTTGGGTTATATTAAAATATGACAACCTATCCAATCTAAAGGGGTATATATTTTAAGTTCTTGTTATATTTTTGTATTGTATTGCATTTCTTATTGTATTGGAATACATCATATTTTATATATGTATATAGCTATACACACACATACACACACACACACACACACACACACACACCTTTTTCCTATGGGGAGAAAAGTAGGAAATGCCCTTGAAAATAGGAGTCCTTCAAACATGTCAGTACAAAGTCAGTACATATTACTGAACCTGATAGAAAAAATGGACATACTGGTATTTTTGTGCTAACATATGTAAAAGCTGCTACAAAGAACAAGCACAAATGTGAGGCAACTATCAACAACCAGACTTCATTTTGCAGTTATCAGTGACAGAAAAAGTCCAATTATCCCTTTATAAATCTGGTGTCCCAAGATTGCAAAAACCTATCATAAAGAATTGCCAAGAATTAAGGTTAAAACATTTTTCTCCATTCACAAAGAGCATCCTGGTGTCTTTTGCAATGACAATAAATGTCTTTTAGAAAGTTCAGGGCAAAAGAACACTATTATCTACTGTATTCTGCACAGGATTAAACAGAACCTAGAGGAAGGTAGGTACCAGACTTTTTTATTGTGTTCCTGGACAGCCCTGACTTCTCATTAATGTAACACTGCCAAGTTATATGTTAAATTCTGTTAAATCTGGTAGAAGTAGTGATGTCCCAGCTTTACTTCAAAGAGATGAATCAGGACCTGAATCAACTTTATGACTATCTAGACAATATTTGTTCCTGCTGATACAAAGACAGTTCTTTGAAAATATAATTTCCTGTTCCGTCTTTTTTGAAAAGTGACCATGTAAATTCCCCTAATTTATGCAAACAACCCATATAAACTGCCAGTATAGAGAAACATCTAAGGTTGTCTTAGTTCTCTCTTCTATAATTAGTTTACCATGCACACCGCATGCAATGTAGTTCCCTTAAAGTGAACCGGATTGAACTAAACATTTTTGAAATGCTCTGTTGCTTCTAAGTAAACTGTATAGATGTCACATTTTTTACTCTGTCCATTATCAATTCAGCAGCCCAAGTTATAGAAAGAGGCTTGACTTTGACCCCCAAGCTTAAAATTAAGGCCAAAACATCTGGGTACTACGTCTAATAAGAAGTGGGCCCAGCTCCAGTAAAAGTGGGGGATTAATTGTCTATGATCCAAAAAGGCTGAACAGATATATAGAAATTCCACTTTTGAAGCCTTAAGTCTAGTACATGCTCCATAATTATCACGTAAAATGATTGCAGTGGTTATTTCCAGTAAGAACATATGAGAGCTATACACACAGTGCTCATCTGTTCTACAGAGAGGGAGAGAAAGAAGGATGCAGCAGGAAGCACACTGCTGCATCCCACCCAATAGTAAAACAATAGCAGACATTAGTATCTGTCGTAGCAATATGGCATGGCATTCTCCAGGGAAAAAACGGAATCAGGTGAAAAAAGGTGTCTGTAAGAGGCTCAATACAAGTACTTGCAGCAACCACAAGGTGACTGCAATTTAGCACTATTTGTTACTTTAGATTAGGTGTGTCTTACTGAACTGAAAAGGCATCTTCATTAGCCAGTCTATACACAGGGATTACACATACTGTATATGGGAATTTTTCCCTACCAGAAGAAGCATTGCATATACTTTTGGGATTACCTCATGCCTGCTATGTTATTTGGTTCCACAGTGACAGTGGAACACATTTCAGAGCCTGCTAGGAATATAAATGAATGCAAAACCCCTTTTTCATAAGAGAGATACATCATTTACAAATATATAAATGTAATAGTATAAAGCATAAAATGTAAAAGTATAACAGAAAGCCCCCTTGTTCTTGCAAAATTTAGATCTAGGCCATTGCCTAGTAATACTTCCTCTGCAGCCTACTTTCAACCGTTTTAGTCAAAATGAGATTAACTAAAAGCTGTTTTAAGGGTTCTTGAGTGCTGTTACTAAGCAGAAGCTAGCAGAGAAAACATCCCAAACTTTTGCACTTTTCTGTTTTTGTCTACACACACAAAAAAAAAATACGAGCAATGTCACATCAGTAATTCGGTTGCTGGTGGCAACTAATCAGCAATACTTTCACTAAGTAGTCATTTCAGCACTGCAGAATTTCATTTTCAAGAACATGAGCAGTGACAGAGGGATAAATATATAACTAATTTAGCCAAACAGGGAACAAACATGATTACAATGTAAAGCTAGGTACACATGTACAATAATTGTTGTCAGAAAATGAACAACTAACGACAGATCAACGATTATTCATGATAATTTTGAATGATCATATAGTGCACCATTCTGTACATGCTGTAACGATATGATCGTTCAAATATAATCCACCAATAATGTACACAGACTAGATACCATCGTTTGAACGATGCAGTAAGTGACATGTACAGGAGAAAGTGTACTGCAGAACCCTCCACGATCACTGAACGACCGTACACACAATAGATAGCGAACGATCGTCGCCTATTCAGATCCGCCAGGACGGTTGTTTGTTTCCAGCCACATTCCTCGTTCATCTGGTTCGTTAGCCAGTCGCTGTGCACTTTTTTTGTTAGCGATTATTGAACCATTGGTTGCCGATCATTCATTTCCAACGACAATTATTGAATATGTGTACGTGTGTGTATGTGTTATATATTTAAAACTGTGGTGTTGCAGTCTAGTTTTGTTAACTAATCACCAACAGCCATTCAGAAACCAGCTTTTATCAAACTAGAAATAAGTTTCTGTTTGACTGCACGTATTTATTAATTGATTTGAGCACAGGCAATTCTCCACTTTAATTGCATAGCGGAATTCAGGGACCAGACCTCTAAAAACTAATTCAGAAAAGAGACATTTTCTCTTTAAAGTGGAGTAAAAATGTGCCCACCATGCTGGGTTTTAGTGCAGATAGGGGCAACTAATGTTTCTTCTGCAATAAAACATACTTACCTGCCTGATAGCTTTCTCTGTCAAAATCACTGCATAGCATTGGAAACCAGGGTACTTGACACATCCCAGATTCCCTTGTGGCTACCAGGAGTGAGTGAACGCAGGCTTGTGATAGGTACATCATCCCGACCCAGCCAATCAAGATGACTGGAGAATGAAACAAGTAAGAGAAGAGTGAACAAGATGGTGGTGCCCATGACGGAACAGGTGAGTGTAAAACGGATTTAGTTCCACTTCCAGAGCGGTAACCCCCCATACTCAGGGTAGCTAAAAAATAATGAATAAAGCCTTACCTGGTCCCGCCGGTGCCTTCCAGTGTCCTAACCGTCCGATCCGATCCTCTGGCCGCGTCCTCTTCCTCAGTTCTGTGCCCCCGCGGCTGCGCTGGCATTCCCCGGCAGTTCCTGATGACATCCGTGCATGCAGTTGTCGCGAGTGAATGTGGCGGGAATTTCAAATTATTTTGTATTGGATCCAATACAATCCAATACAATTGAATCCAATCCAAGTCTGCTACTGTACAGGTATATTACAGGTTTCAGTATTTTTGATTTATTTATACACCCTTGTTTTAACAGATTTTTGTGTTTTTATTTTAAGTTTATTATTAAATTTAATTTATTATTTTGACATGATTTTGTGTTTCAAACTTTATTATACTCAGGATGTCTACTAGACCCTTGTTTGGACATATTTCGGTAAATTATGCTTTAGAATTACAGGCCTACAATGTAAAATAAATTTTCATGAAAGACAATGTACCGCTTTTATACATATAAATCCATACAGAAATAAACCGCCCAGGAGGTTATAGGTTATATAATGCACAATGAAGTCAGTATTGTACTGGTATTACCTTGTAATGCTTTTCCCGCTGCGTTATCACTCTTAATTGTTGTTGGAGTTGTTCCAGAGATGCACTGTCATTTTTCCAACCATCTTTATTCTCTAATTTAGGTGACATGGGCAAATTGTGGAAATCTACAGGAAACAGAAAAATACTTTAGGAAGACCTTTGCAAAACCATTCTGCAAATCTCAGCTTGGTGAATATGATAAGAAATCAAACTATGGCCTCTAACTAAAAGACTGTGCTACCTGGGGCTCGGTTGTCTCTTATTCCCCCTGCACAGTCTCACAAAAACGTCATGATACAGCCAGTGAAGTCCATATAAATAGCCTTCGATGTTGTGACAACAATGTTGCACTGTTCTTGAATTAAGAGTTAGAGGGCCTGATTTATTAAAGCTCCCCGAGGCTAAAGAGGAACTTGGGTGATCCAGCAAACCTAGAATGGATTTCTTAAAAGTCACTTGTTATTTGTTAGCAAATGTTTTCAATCCTAGATCATATTCATTACAGGTTTGCTGGATCACCCAGCTTCACTGATGAAGAATTTACAAATCAGGCACAGAGTTTCAACTCTCATGCAGTATGTGCTAGCTTGCACTACAGTGGGATAAAAAATATTGGAAATGCGGCAGTCAATTTTGGCACTTTTTAATCAGAAGCCTGTAGGTTGTCAGAATCTGACCACATAGTCCTGCACACTGCTAGACTGACCAGCACTGTTTATGGAATTGTTATGCTCAAACTCTCCCACTGTGAGCTGCAATGTTTGAGAGGGAGAACATGTGAGATGCAAATCTTACATGTTCACTCAGGGAAGGGCTTGTGCAATACATAAATGGACCAGAGCACTTCTTATATTTTGCAATGGGCCTGTTTATGCTACAAAAACTTTGTTTTTGCATGAGATAACACAGTAATACATATAGCAGAAAGAACACGATTTTTGGTATACCTTGATTAGTGTTGTAACAGTTCACTATTGAATGCTGGTAAAGACCTACCTGCTGCAGACAACGCTGCGAGTTGTGCGGTCAGATGCAAAATATGTCTTCTTAGGCCTGCTATCTCAGTTTTATGCTCGCGAGATTGTTGTTCATAAAATTCTTTCTAGAAAAATGTAGTCAGAAATATTAGACAAACTTTTTATCCTGCACGGTGTATTGCACTATTGTTGACACATAAGATCATTTTACCCTAAAGCCCAAGTTTCCCCCTTACGAATATTATCCTAGAAATTTTCCCCACTTTTATTATTGCTGTACTTCTGGCACTATCTGCTTTTCCAGATTTTATTGGTTGTTCAGCTTGATTGGTATACTCATGTCTCTCCTACCTATTCATAAAAATGGCATTAGGACACACCCAAGATTTAAGCACAGTTTTTATATACATATTATTAAATATTAAAGAATATGACAAATTAGGCCTCAGACCCACACAATCAGTAAACTACTATTTTAGGAACATTTTCCTCAAGGGACAATATTAATAAGTGTTCCTCCTTAAAACTAGGAGCACACAGCTATGCATGCTTCTAGTTTTAAAGCTGTGCTATCATTGATAAACTGCAGGTCTTAGACTAGCAAGCAGGAACCAATCATCATACTTTCTAATCTTGTCATCCCTTTAACAGCCAACATAGGTTTTCTAACAGAATATGTTTGAGTTATGTTAAAACAGAGAAGGGAAGGAATGTATGCAGTGCTTCCATGGGGTTCCTGATGTAGTTGGGGTACTGTGCACAAAGCAATGTTTAGTTCTATGTAGAAGGGAGGGGGGAGAACGAGCAGGAGGCACCCTTGCTGCATCCTTCCCATGGAAGTGGCAAAATATCTTGTGTCTGTAAATAGCCTTATTCACAACAGAACAAAGTAGGGGTCAGCAGAAGAATCAAAACTTGCAGGCATGGGGCACCATTGGAAACCCCTGAAAATGCTGAATGCTGAGGATGATGCAGTGCATGAATGGAAGACACTGGACTACAAGAATACCATCCTTTGCAAGGATCTACTGTAAAGATATTTTTGTGGAGAAAACAGCATCTCTTTAAATGTCTTTCCTGCATTAATATAAAAAATAAAGGAAAAACAGAGACTGAAAAAGGATATGCAGCAATAACATGGTAAGCATGCCAAATTGGAAATGAATCAAACATATTGTATGGCGTTCAGGCAACTCTGTTTCATCAAGAGCTGAGCAAGATAACTGTGAAAGTCTACCCCGCGTTTTAAGCCGCCAACATTGACCTATTACCTTTTGCTGCAGTTCTTTCTTGAAGTGCTCCTTATCCATACATGCCTGACGATATGCTTCGTAGGCTCTGTTAAGCTGATCTCCTGGGCTTTTATCCATATTTCCCAGTTTTGTATCATCACTAAAAAGGGAGTGGATAATAACCGCAACCTTCAAAAGATAGGAAATATTGAAAGCCATCCTGAATCACAGGAACATTTACATAACCAGATTACATCACTGAAATAGTTACCTAAAAAATGACAAATAATTGTTTCCCAACTGTTCTGCTCTGTGTCTTGCTCAATCAAGTCATCCTCGGGATGTTTAGCAATATATTTCTGCCTACAGGGATTGGAGAAGAGATAGAGAAGATATATTATAGTCACTGCAATGCAGGGTAATACAAAATCCCCAATTATTCCATCTGCCCAGAAAACAGGCACCAGCCTAGGTGCCAAGGGGCTATAAACTGGGCAGGACTGGTAACACTGCTTGAGATAACACTGCACAGAGCACAGAACCTTGCAAGCTCACTGGATTTCTGGAAGAAAAAACAAGTATTTGTTCCTACTTATCAATCAGATATAAAACAATGCTTTCAATTGAATATTTCCCATAGCAAAATGGAATAAAAAAAAATCACCGTTTAGGGTTTTTCTAGAAGAAGCTGTAGACAGTTAGTGGGCCCTGTATTGTGACCCAATACATGTGCCGGGTGGTGCTCCCGGCTAAAAGTGGCTGGGGAGAACACTTCTAAGGTGTAATAATGAAGCAGTGATACTGACATTTACTAAACATTTACAGCAGGCAAATCCTTCTGGTGTATGCATTTTAAATCACAGTCAATGTTTGGTGAAAATCAGTGCTATATCAATAGACCTTTTAAGTATAATAAAGAAAATGATAACTGCTCATTTATGTTTAGAATATATTACAAAAATTGTGGCTTTTAAATACCAATTATATTTTGGTTCTTTAAGTTTAGAAATACAGAATGCCGAGAAACTAGTTGTTTAGTTTCCAATTTTTACTGAGGCTTGCCATCCTTCCAAATAAAACTCAAACTACGCACACAAATGCTTTAGTGCCATGTTCACCCTTGTTTAACAAGCCGTTTCAGCAGTTAAAGAAACACGAACAGCATTTTTATATTTTTTTAATGGAAAGCAACCCCTATGAACTGTCCTATTATAATAAATGGGAAGTGTACACCTGGACATGCCGTTCAGAAATACCAGCTCAGAACGCCATTGTGAACAAGGCCTTAACATTAATCCAAAGCTGCTGTCAAGTGACTGCTGGTTTCCTAGTCTTTTTCAGTAGTGTCAACTTGAGAGACAAGAATATTATTGGCTTTATGTCATGAGTTGCATGTTTTAAAGTGGAATTAAACTTCCAAATTTAAAATAGTTCGAGCAGGCAGGCTGCAGAAGAGAAATGCTCTGTCATTGTACATTCTCGACATTCATTGGTGCTGGAATGCATGGAGTCCCTAAATTATTCCAACCTGACCAATCAAAATCACCAAAGATCTTGAATCTAGAAAAGCATCTGGTGAAGATAAGGTAGCCAGGAGAAGCAAGCTTTCTTCTGTTCTTTCAAGTGCATGTAAATGATCCCCCGGCCTGGTAATTTCAATATCAGAATAAATACAATGATGGCAGCTTTTGGTTTGCAAAAGGTTTTGATGCACAATAACTGCTTTTACTACCATTTGTGGCTATTCAGGTATATATGTGAATAAAATCTTTTGTAACCAGACATCATCTTCAAAGTTAATAAGCCAAAGTGACAAAGACACCATTGTTTTGTTTTTTTTTTTAAAAAGCATATCTCAGCTAAAACATTGGAATCTAAATGACATCTAAACATCTAGCATGCTTATGTCATCCATTGTAGCTTATATATTCATCTCAGATTTGCCTTAAACTCCACACCTATATAGGTTTGAGTGTTATATTAAGTTCACTTTATAATAAAGCCTAAATGAATATATACTCCATATAATAAATACCATTTACAACAACCCAACAACCCCACAACCTCACTATCCCTCATTATGAAACTATTGCCTATGTGTTGGAATGGCCTACAAATAGTAATACACAACTCTATGGTCCTGTAAAAGCCAGCAGTGTGGCCTTCATTTCTCCAGCCCTGGGAAATAGACACCAGTGACCACATCCTGTCCTAATGTCCTGGCCACTGGTCCTGCACTAATAACATGTCGGTGTTGGTGAGGGGGCATTAACAAGAACATGCAGATCAGTTTAATGGATTGGATGGCATAACAGAAAGCAGCAAATTAGGCAATCATAGGATTGTGGGGTAACACGAGTATGCTAATCTTTCTCCTAAAAAAATAAGTATCAAATTCTTCTTGGGGGGATGTGCCCTATATGTTAAACTTATGAATACACTTCTGTAACCAGCTGCTTTTTAGATTAGCTGGATTTCCGTCGCCTTCATTCGCCTTCATTCCCATAATAAAAGTGTTGGATGAATCATAAAACCAGCAGAGAGCAAAGGGGACATATCTACTGCAAACATAGCAACAATGTACAGGTGTCATAAATTACACAAGAACAATCTGGATTCTGCTTTATCTGGTTGTCACAGTGTCTGTATGTAAACAAATAATACAATTATTTAGAGCAATACTAGACATTTTGTCTGTCATATGGCTTCTTAAAGTGGACCATTCAGTAACTTTAGTAAGGATAATTGCTTTACATGTTACAAGATACAGTATATTCTTCATCAGTAATCAGACTGCAACATTGTAATGAAAAGTCACAAGTGAGAGTCTTCAGAAATGCCAGATCTCTTAAGCTCTTCTGGGCAAGGTCCTTTCCTTCTGTGTCACTGTCTGTGTCTGTCTGTAATTTGCAACCCCAGTGAATGTACAGCTCTGCGTAATATGTTGGAGTTACATAAATACTGTTTATTAATAATAATAATATTAATATTATTATTGTGTCAGACATTTGTAAACGTAGCAAAGAATTACAGACTCTAGGATTTACCTCTAAAATCCTAGTGCAGATCCCAGAAAATGTGTGAGAAAAGTTGGCATTTGTCGTTCTGCCCTCATCCTGAAAAGCTAGTATCTTGTCTGTTATGCTGAATCTCTGGTTTCTAGCTGATGATAAAGAATAGGTATACAAGCCACAAAAGACTAACAGATTCTACATTTTTAAGGTCTTACATTAGAAACTGTATGACCTCCACTGGTTTGGAAAAGAATACCATTATTAATATGTATTAAATTAGCACCGACATATTATGTAGTGCTGTACACAGACCATGGTCATGTCACTAATTGTCCCTCAATGGAGATCACAATCTAACAAAAAAAGAACTTTGGATGCCTGTCTATGTTTTATATGTGTTTGTCTACACTGGAAATTCCTGTGACAACATGACATCATCTTGTTAAGAAACAATGCCTCATTCCTAATGTGCAAGACCTGCAATAACTTCATATAGCAAGGTCTTGGTAAACCGGAACTAAAAAAAAAAAAATGGAAAAAAAAAAGTTTCCCAGCCTGAAATTAAGAAACATACCACCATACCACTGCAGGACCAAAACTACAGGACTGTATTCAGAAATCATCAATGCACTGCAATGGAAAGTAATTGCACACCGAGTAATTTGTGCAGAGTAAAAAGGATGCAGAATCTATTTTTGCATACATTGAAGTGCATCGACAGCAGATTTTTTTTTTGAAGGGGCTGCCGATCACAACATGTCTCAACCCACGCACACATGCAAATTCTGGGTTTCAGGGTTAGAAGATCCCCCATTGATATATGTTATCAGTCCTCTCCTCTAATAAATAATGTTGTTTTTAATAGTACAATGCCCGACAATGTTGTTAATATTAGTGCAATGCCAGACAATCTTGTCTTTAATAGTACAATGCCACAAAATATTGTCTGTTATTTGCCAAAGACAAATCATTACAATGTCACCAATAACTGCAGAAGATTGCCTTGCTCCATTTAGTGCAATCCACGCTTCAAGATGACCATTCTCTACTGCCTATTGTGTAATCGGCCATCGGCACCAAAAAAAGCATGGTGCTGTATTTCAGTTTCCTGTGTCAATAACTTGCTCAACATAGAGTACAACATCACCACCGATCAGTGGTTGGTCTTCTCTTCTTATGGTGAGGACCACAAGTTTACCTCTAGTGCCAGGATACATTAATGGACTTGAGCTCTGAATGACCAATCAAGTTAAAGTAGGAAGCTATAAAACTGACAACTGTTTTCTTACAGGAGAGGACAACATTGCTGCCTGTCCGCTGCCCAATTTCCAAAAGAAATTCTATTTGCGATGGGCAAGTTCTTTGTGATTACTTCAAAGACGGCCAAATAATTGCTCTCCTGAGAAGACTTAAAGGGAGATACAAGCAGCACTAGAGATGGAGGGGGTGATAAGAATGGGGGACTAATCAAAAGTATGCAACATGGCCCCATGATTTGCAGATATCTTATCTGTTGGTCTCAGAATGGACATCTAAATCATACTCCACTGACAAGAAGAACCCAATCTATGAAACTAGTGTTCTCCCCACCCAGCACTTTTCAGTAACAACCTGGCTGTTTTTGGGTGGTTATTGAAGAGTTGGGTCACAATACAGGGTCTGCCACTCGCCTACAATTTCCTAACACTCAGCTTAAAAAAAATTCTGGGTTGAACACTGCACCATGACTTGGACCTAAGAAGGGGTTCAGACGATTACAAAGGCAACACATGTAGACAAATTTCAAAGTTGAAAAAATACTTCTTTTTTTACAGTATATAGCAGAGTGATTGTAATTCTGAAGGAAGGCTCTGCAGGGGACACAGTTTTGTAGGTGGTTTTCAAGATGAAAAGGGTCTTTGCTAAATTTGTTTGCTCCGATACTTCTAAACTCATTACAGAAGCTTTCGGTATTACTCATCAAATCCCACCTAACCTGCTCAGTGGTTACTAAAGTCAAAACAACAATATAAAAACAATAATAAAAGTGAAACATACAAGTATTACAGGTCAGCATTTCACTGACCCCCAGAACAAAGCTTAGGGAAAAACAGGAGAAAAGCAACTGGCAGAGATTTGGTGGGTTTGTATGATGACATTGTACTTCTGCCCCCATACTGAAGAACCAGAAGGATGCCAACAGATAAAGAAAGCCGCCCACATTTATTGGGAAAGGGATTTTACCAAGCCTGGTGAAGCAATACTGCTAGCTCATTAATGTTGCAGAATGCAAGAGTAAAATAAACAAAGGCTGAAATGAATTTAATGCTTCAGTTTAGATTTCAATATAGTGAGAAGTCAGAGAACCAGTCAGGTCAGTCCAGCTTTTAATGCCGTCTACTCTCCACCTCAGATTCACCCTCTCCCGAGATCACAGACATACTATAAGAGATGGTCAGAGACTGCAGACATACTATAGATGATGGTTAGAGATCACAGACATACTAAAGGAGATGGTCAGAAATCACAGACTTACTATAGGAGATGATCAGAAATCATTGACTTACTATAAGAGATGGTCAGAGACTACAGACATACTATAAAAGATGGTGAGAGACTGCAGACATACTATAGTAAATGTTCAGAGACTGCAGACATACTATAGTAAATGTTCAGAGACTGCAGACATACTATAGGAGATGGTCAGAGATCACAGACATGCTATAGGAGAAGGTCAGAGACTGCAGACATACTATAAGAGATGGTCAGAGACTGCAGACATACTATAAGAGATGGTCAGAGACTGCAGACATACTATAAGAGATGG